>NW_003852664.1:37971-44826 GCF_000181295.1 Otolemur garnettii | reverse complement strand
AGCAAGGCCAGCAGAACTACTCAAAGATTTGTGCATTTACAGAAATGGTTGGATTCAACCAATACTAGACTACTTTTGACCTGGCTTGCTAATTTATCAGGGTTGTAGATTGACCAGAGGAAGTGTCTTAAATTCTTTATTCATTATTTTACCTTTCTTAGAAATACAGTAAGAGTAGGTATTTAACTTGCAGTTTTAAATGTCTTTCAGTGTATTGTATACACAATATACAACCACTATAAACATCAAAAAAATTTATTGTATAAAATAAAGAAAAAAATGCTCATAATCTCACCCTTTAAAAACAACTAAAGTGAATACTCAGTGAACACTATAGTGAATAGCCTTTCAATTCTGTGTGTATATCATAATAATCTATAAATAAAGTCACACATCTATCAATTTATAAATAAATATTACATAAAAGCATATTTGATGTAGATAGAATACTTTTGGAAAGGCTCATGGTCACCTAGTGTTGGTGAACATGATACCCCCACACCACTGGGAGAGGGGATGTGGGGTAACATTCTACCTTTTTTTCTTGGAAAAAGGAAGACTTTGTTTTGTTAACTATGTCCAACCTATGAAACTTTTTTTAGCCCTCAAAGAAGAAATGAAGTCTGTGAGTGACTGATCAAATCTCATGGGTTAACAGATGAACCCTAATCTAGGACTCCTGGATGAGCACTTAGCCATCTGAGTTGCTGTCAGTATCACAACCAAATAACAGATGGAAATGATGGGAGAAAGTAGACCTAGCAAACTCCAGGATGAAGTTTGTCTTCATCATGTAGCGTTAAGTACTAAACAAGATGTTCTCTTGTTAGTTGAGCTGTTTTCCTAAACACCCTTATGTTACTGCCTGAGCCACCCCTGCCTTTGTTCAGGCCCACCCCCCCAAAAAAAAATTCCCTTGAGAATGGTGGGGGTGATATTTGTTTCTGGGGCAGTTGGATGGAAGAGGAAAGTTCCTTTGCAAACTTTACTTGGAAACCTGAAATTTAAGCTTTCATGTCTGATGAAATGCAAGTCATCTTAAAAAATTAAAATGATTTTCTATAGAGCAGGGAAAGGAAAACTCAGTCAGGAGGCTGCAGAGCTCGATGTATGAACCAGAGACTTAGCCAGAAAGCTTTTATGATGCAAGCTGTTTCAATAGCACTGGCTTCACCTTAGATCATGTGTAAAGTTAAGCGTTTAACCAGTCTGGAAGCACTATCATTTCAACAGCTAGCAATGCTACTTTCATTCTTTTCTGGCTGCTTCTCAGAGTCACATTGAATGATAAGTTCAGTGTTTATGAACTCCAGCAAGACATACGTAGACTTCTCTTCTTGCATTCTATGAAAACTTTTTATTGTCCTCCTTGTTACCTGAGCCAGAAATAGAAATATGGGAGCAAGGAACTGATCATTTCCTTAATGAATTACCACAGGATTCTTCCTTCTTGAATCTCTGACTCTATTTTTTGACCGGTCCCTTTTAGTTTATTTCAAGCTATGACTCCTGTGGTACTTTCTAGAGTGCTGGCTTTGGTGTTTAGCCAAATCTTGCAAACTAGAAGATTGTTCATGCATAAACTGTGGGGCTAAACTTCTGGATTTGAACACTGGCCCCACTATCATTTGGACACATTTCTAAATAGCTATGTGTCTCAGTTTCCCCTTGTGCAACTTGTCACCTATTATTGGATGGGGATGCTAGTTCCATCCTCATAAAATTGTTGTGAGGCTGAAATGAGATAATTCTTCTAAGTGCTTTTCACAGTGTCCAGTACAGTAGATATAATAAAATATCTTGTTGTAAACAAAGTGCTTAGAAATGTTGGGTATACGTTGTGTCATTTCAGCATTTCATTCATAATAGGCTTCCCTTCTGGGAGAAATATTTGTCACTTAACAAGGAGGAAGAGCTTTTTCTTGAGCTTTTTTATTTAGTTTGTTGAGTACAGCTTTGTGCCTGGCACGAGGCAGGCACTGTAGGAGGTAAGATCGAAACTATACACTATTACTAGTCTTTGAGCTAGACTAGAATACCAACTATATTAATTTTTATACATGTATCTTAAGGTTTATAAGGGGAGATGAAAGGTTCCTGAGTTTAGAATCAGACAGACTTGATTAGAGTCTCAGCTTCATCACTCATTTGCTATGTGGCTTTGGGCAAGTCACTTAACATCTCCTGTCTTCAAGTTCTTATTCATGGACCTCATAGAGTTGTTGTGAGGCTGAAACTTAGATAATCATTAAAGAGTAGCCATCATAGTAACCAGCTCATTCTATATTCTTCAGTATCTATTAGTAATTGTTACATGGTCTTGTCATTTTTTTCCCCTAAGGGAAATTACATGGTCAAACTAAAAAGGAGTGTTTCTCTGAAGAATATTCATTTATGGTTTGAATGATACCTGCCAAACTCAGATTCTACCCTGGTGCCTCCTGCTACAACATTCAACTCTGAGCATACAATGGGTGCTTGTTTAAAAACTATACATATAGCTGGGCTATACAGTGTAATCCTAGCACTTTGGGAGGCTAAGGAGGGGGGAATACTTGTGCTCAGGAGTTTGAGACCAGCCTGAGCAAGAGCAAGACCTCCATCTCTACTAAAAATAGAAAAACTAGCTAGGCTTTGTTGTGGGTGCCTATAGTCCTAGCTACTTGGGATGTTGAAGCAGAGGATTGCTTGAGACCAAGAGTTTGAGGTTGCTATGAGCTATGACTCCATGACATTCTACCCAGGGTGACAGTGTGGGACTGTCTAAAAAAAAAAAAAAGCCAAACAAATAAATAAATATGTTCATACACTTATATATAAGTATACATATAAATATATGATTCTGTATATATGCACACATACACATGTATATCTCACTTACATAATACTGTGTGTCAGGAACTGTGCTAAGTACTTAAAATATTGACTCATTCAATTTTCATATGAACGTCCATGAAATAGTACTATTGTTGCCCCCATGCTACAAATAACCAAACTGAGACATAGACAGTTTAAGTAAATTCAGAGTCACAGAACTAGTACATAACTAAGCTGGGATTTGCATTCAGGAAGTATGACTCCTGATTTTGTGCTCTGATCTACTACACTGTGCTAACTTTGAGTGTTAGGGACCCAATTCGGATTATCTCACCTGATTAAGACAGGTAAGACCACATATATTTCTCTTTATAGTCTGTATTTTATTCTAAATCTGGAAATCAACACCAAATGGAAAAGAAAAATTTCCCTTTAAGGTCCCTTTCTTACCCATTGTCTCCCTTCTTCCCTATTACCTTGCCACCCGTCCATTTCCTCTCCCAGGCCATTCCATTATATAAGTTCCATTATGGGCCTCTGCTGTCACACTCTGGACACCGTATAATTCAACATGACACATGGTGAGCAGAGATGTGTAGAAATACCTGAAACTATTAGAGCCAAACAGCTTTCTGTTAAAGTTTTTTACTGCCACATAAATATTCTTCCAGCTGGTTGGAGTCCCTGAGTATAAATACTCCATTAGAGAATATATCCATGGCAGGAGCATGGCCTTCTGATCTTGCCTTAGAGACCATGGAGATTCAAGAGTCTGGCTCCATTTGTTTTCTTTGTATTTAAAAAGGTTCTCCAATCTCCAGAGTATAGTAGTATTATTAACAAGGTCCATTTGGCTTATTTCTTCCTTAGAAGAAATTTCAGTACCTCTGTGGACTGATGTAGGAATCAGGCAACTTGTATGTGCCCAGTCCTGTGTAGGCACTGTGTTTAAAAATAAGTAAGCATCAAAATACAACTCAAAGTCACTGACTATTCAAATATTTTCACTTCACCTTTTGGAAGTGTCAGCTGCACTTAGACGAGGTGAAGGCCTTTTTCATTCTAAGAGAGCACATTCACCTTCCACAGAGATTTCTGAAGCAAAATCCCATCTTCCTAGAATCTAAATCACATCTCTAAAATTCAGGCAGAAAAAATGGCTTTCTTTACTGTCTCTTCTTTTATAATATTTTCTAAAGAGGCAACCATTCTCCCTGACCACTCCAAGCAGCTGACAATACTGTATTCCTGAATACATAAAGATTAATATTTTCTCAGGAGGGATGACTTAGTGGAGAAGATTGGTGTGAAGAGTGTTCAGGTTCAGAAAGACTGTCTCATTGGCTTGTCCACAGATTTGCCAGATTTAATCAACCTTGTTCTCTTTATGCCCTGGGCTATGCCACCCAGAAACGTGGGAACAGTGTGGCAGCACACAAGCCAGGGACTGCATGAAATAAGGTCAAATGAGGCATACCCGCAGCACTGCCTAAATATGAGAAGGGCATGCCTCGGTCCTCTCTGATCCACAGATCAGAAAATTATGGGCAGCATTTTTTTTGGCCTTTGCAATATCCCAGGGAGATGAAGAAGAAAAAAGGCAGTGAGCCTTAGCAACATTTCTTAGGCCAGAGAATAGAGACCTAGAGAGGAGGCCATACTTCCAGAAGGAAAGATGAAATGAAGGTTTTCTCCACTGATGAACATTTCACCTGCTTTTCCTTTGACTGAACTTCTCCAACCTTGGGTAATTGTCAACATTACCTAGGGGCATGGATTCCAAGGCTTTTCTATTCTTCAAAGATTGAATAAGCCTGGGTACCAGGAATCTGCATTTTTAACAAGCATTCCATGTAACTCTGGAGATTGGTATTACATTAAACTATACCACTGTCCTTTGTCAATATTTGGTTTTGTACAGAAAAGTCTCCATCTGACAACTGATCAAAACTACACTGAGACAGGTGTTAGTTACTATGGGATTCAGTAGAGTCTGAAGCAGAGGCGTTTGTTGAAATGAGCAACTTTTCTGAGGCGATGGTCAAGCCAGCCCTAGATAGCTAACATAGGCCCTGCTAATGTGTGATCAGAGGAATGGAATGTGAAGGCTTTGTCCACCAAAAGTTTATTTTCATCAAAGTAACGCCACACTATTTTTTTTTGCCACTTATGCTCCCTGAGCTATGTTCTATCAGATTTTGAATTCTTTGGAGGATTTCAGTGTGAGAGGTATGCCAAATTCATCTCTTAAGGGAATGTCTTTTGGCTACAGATTATCCGTCTCAGGGGGATTTGGTCTGTCCTGTTTTCAGGAAGTTCTGGGGAAGCAGCACGCAGATACTATGTTTGGCGTGAAGTCACTTTGGCAACGGGGGCCTGCTCCCACTTTGATATTCAATCAATTGGGAAGGGATTTGCTATGTTTTATTTTAGCAAATGGATAAGTCACTACATAAAAGGATGAGAATTCACAGAAATAATATTGAATAAGCTGCTTTTCTATCTCCTAGGTTATTCAATAAATCACCAAACACTGTCCATAGCAAGGGGTAGGAGTAGTGTGGATAAGTGAAACCCATATCTTGTCCCTACTCTCAAACTCATGGGATCCCAATTTGTGAGTACAAAATCTAAGAAAATGATTTGAATTCTTTCCCCTTTCCTTGTCTTTTCTACCTTCATAAGAAGGTGTTCCATATATTAAAAAATATATGTATCTTTGAAAGAATGAAGGGGTGGGATGGAATTTTATTGTTCTCTTGGAACATGAAAACATTATATTTATGCAGTACTCTTTACAAATAATTCCTAGGTCTGGATGGACATGGTAACGTATTTGATCACCCCAAACTGGAATTTCTAGGTGCTTATAAAACTACAAAGATATGTGTAAGAGAAGAAAGATCCAAACACTTGGTTCACTTAGTTCTGCTGTGTATAGAGTTAGATATGGCTAGGATTTTGCAAAACATTGAAAGTTAAATACTCACACAAGAGAGAATTAGTTCTTTGCTTGTTGATGTCTTGTGGAAAGTCATGTGCGCACATAAGGCTTGCTCTCTGTTTTCAGCCAGCATGTAGAGAGGGACTCCAGAAGCAAGATATTCCGCTTCAGCTGCTAGCTTCACATTCAAGTTGTGGTGACAACAAAAAGCACCCAGCCCTTGCCCTGTCTCACCATATGTATTAGGAAGAGAATAACCAGGAATAGTTTTGATTCATACCCAAAGCCACAGTTGAAATGCTTTCCCCCCAAATCATTGCCCTTTAAAAATAAATTTTTGTCAGTTTCATGGTTTTTGTTGCTTATAAATATTTTTCTGACTGAGTTCATGACTAACGTTCATTGGCTGCATTATTTTTGTTCAAAATTTTGGTTTTCCACTTTTTTAGTTCCCCCCCCCAATTTTTTCCTTGGAATTTCTTGTTTTTTCCTTACTTTTCACTGTCAGCAGATAGTAGATGCCAAATTTAAATAGCCAGCAAACACATTTAAAGAGAAGTTTGGATATTGGAATAAAATTTTATTTAAGAATGTGACTACATCCAAAACGTGTACAATTATGATATATTAATATCAAAAATAACATTAAAAATGCCACTATGTAGGACTTGTTGTCATAGAGCTCTGGAAAATGCATCGTATTCATAGTATTAGAGGTACAGAATGGTAATCAGAAAACTTCATATCACTCTTTTGTAGAGACTCTGAAGTGTTTCTCACGAAAAAGGTGTGCTGTATACCCTTACGCTGCACCCATTAAGTGAAAGCACACCAATCTCCTCCTGTCTTCTCCCCTTGACTTCCCCATCCCCCCAACTTAAATTGAATTGGCTACAGATTAGTTTGAGTTTTTCTTTCATGTGGATATGTATTTTATCTTCTACTGTCTTTGTACTAATATTGAATGCATTAATACTTGCTTTTCCATTTTTGTGATACTTTATGAAGAAGAATGTGTTTCAACTCCATCCAGGTTAAGACAAAAGATGTAAAGTCTTCATTTTTTATGGCTGAATAATATCCCATAGTATAAA
>NW_003852664.1:36247-37443 GCF_000181295.1 Otolemur garnettii | reverse complement strand
GGGAGGTGATGATAAGTGCTATGGAGAATGTGAAGTAGGGTAAAATTGATAGCAACTAACAGGGGTGCCTTCTTTTTATGAAGTAGTGAAGGGATCCTTCACTCATGGCAATAGAGCAGAGAGGTAGAGAATATGAGGAAGAAACCAGGCCATGTAGCTATGGGAGGTCTGATTTTTCAGGCAGAAGGGGGAGCAGGTGCAAAAGCCCCAAGGCTTGAGAGAACTGACAAGGTTCTACAAAGAGCAGGGAAGGTGGTATGACAGGCAAGGACTGGGCAAGGGAAAGAAAGACAGGAGAAGAGGCCAGAGAGGAAGCAGGAGGGCGGGTTTTCAAGGCTTGTGAACAATGATGAAGGCTTTGGATTTTATAGTGAGTGAGCTTAGAATATTTTTAGCAAATGAGAGAATAATCTGAATTGTTTAAAAAATATCACTGACATTATGTCAATTATAGACTATTGAGAATAACACAGTAGCAGGGAGACCTGTTGGGAGGGTATTGCAATAGTTTGGGTAAGAGATGATGATGCTGTGGACACTCCCATACCAGTGAGAAGTGGTCAGACTCAAGAAATACTTAGAAGGTGAAGCCAGGAGGATTTGTTGCAGGAGATGTTTTAGAGGATATTATAAATGTTTAATAACAGAAGAAATTCTGCTACTGGATATTTTTAAATTAATAAATTTGACTTTTTAGAATGGTTTAAGGTTCTAAAACCTAAAATTAGCAGAAAGTACAGTTTTAATAAACTACCTGTCTCCACACAGAAACAATTTCACCCCTACAATTGGCATTTCACATCTTAATGATTCACATGTTACAATTGATAAACCTCTATGGACACGTCATTACCACCCAAAGTCCATTGCTAGAACAAAAATAATTTTATGGTTGGGGGCCACCACGACATGAGGAACTGTATTAAAGTGTCATGGCATTAGGAAGGTTGAGAACCACTGATCTGTTGGTTTCATATCAGTATTGCATACAGTGGATACTTGCTCTTCCATTCTTGTGATACTTTACTAAAAAGAATGTACTTCAACTCCATCCAGGTAAATATAAGAGGTATAAAGTCTCCATCCTTCTTATGCCTGACTAGTATTCTGTGGTATTCAAATACCAGAGTTTATTAATCCACGTATGAGTTGATGGACACTTGGGTTGATTCCATGTCTTAGAGATTGTGAATTGA
>NW_003852664.1:20817-35820 GCF_000181295.1 Otolemur garnettii | reverse complement strand
AAGGTTCTTTTTGTGTCTCTTGCCCATTGATCAATGGGAAGTGTTCTTTCTTGTTGACAAGTTTGACTTCCCTGTAGATTCTAGTTATCAGCCATTTGTTAGTTTTATCACATGAAAATATCTTCTCCCATTCTGAAGGCTGTGTATCTTATTGCTAATTTGCAATTTCCTGGTGATATATGATGATATCTTTTAATATGCTTACTTCTATATGTATATATTCCTTGTGAGGTGTCTTTAGGTAATTTTGTAGTTAGGTTCTTTCCTTACTTGTGAGTTTTAAGAGTTCTTTGTGTATTTAAGATAATAGTCCTTTATTAGATGTGTCTCTTGCAAATAATTTTTGCCAGTTGGTGGTTGGTCTTTGTGTTCTCTTGACATGGGTTTCTGCAGAGCAGAGCTCTTACTTCTAAGGAAGTTTAGCTTGTGGATTATTTCTTTCATGGATCATGTCTTTGGTGTTATATCTAAAAAAGTCTAAAAGCCCCACTTACGGTTATCTAGATTTTATCCTGTTACTTTCTTGGAGTTTTCATTTTTACAAGTTAATTTTGAGATACCTATGAATTGTTCAGTTGGCAATAATGAATAGAATGTTTGATATTTGAATGTGAGTACAGTAGAAGTTGAACACGGGTATAAAGATTGGAGAATACTCAGTATATTATGGATCTTTAAGACCATGCAATTGTATTGATCATCTTGGTATACATATGGAAAGGGTCATAGGAATGAGATCTTGAGACCCAAAACATTCAATATGGAGATTGGAAATATAAGGAACAACTAGTTAAGGAAACTGAGAAAGAATAATCAATTAAGTAGAAATAAAGCCAATATAAGATATTGTTCCAGAAGCCAAGTAAAGAAAGTGCTTTAAAACACAGAGGATGATCCAGTGTGTGAGATGATGCTGAGTACCACCTATTAAACAAAGATCCTTATAAACTATTCAGCTGACTAGCAGGATCACATGAGATAGTGTTAAAGTGCATGAATAACTGAGAAACAAAAATATGAATGAAATCTTTGTATGTCAATTTATGCATCTCAAAAAATAATGTCTCCTTAAAATAGCATGTTGCAGATTGGTAGATACAATGTGATAATATTTGTATTCACTTAAAATATGTACAGAACAACACTGATTATTCCTAGAGGATTAACCTTGCACATTAGGACAAAATGAATTTAAGACTGATATGTAATGCCTTTTTTAAAGAAGGAGAAATTCAGTAAAATGTTAACAGTAATTGTACTTACTGTGTTATATCATACTTCCTACTTATTTTTGAGGTTTCTTCCTCCTCCCAACTCTGCAAAATACCATTTAAACATATTCATGGCATTTTGTTAAGTGATTTCTTAATCAACATTTATATCTTCCCCTTGCCAAATCCTAAAACTCTATTTTTTTCTTAAATGAAATTTTAAGGGTAAAGAAGATAGCTAGTTAACAGTGGTGTTCTGCCTATGTGATTCATACAGTGCTGTATATTTAAACTAGTTTATACATAACCTTGTTTTTTTGTTTGTTTGTTTGTTTGTTTTGGGACAGAGTCTCACTATGTTGCCCTGTTGCCCTTGGTAGAGTTCTGTGGCATCACAGCTCACAGCAACCTCTAACTCTTGGGCTTAAGTGATTCTCTTGCCTCAGCCTCCCAAATAGCTGGGACTACATGCGCTTCCACAATTCCTGGCTATTTTTTGTTATAGTTGTCATTGTTGTTTAGCAGGCCCAAGCTAGGTTCAAACCCACCTGCCTCAGTGTATGTGGCTGGTGTCCTAAGTACGGATGTAAGGGCACCGAGCCCATACCTATTCTTTCGCTCATTATTTTATTCCTAGAGAAACTAAAGGGAAGCTAGAACCCTGGCTGCTACCATAGTTTATTTTATTTTCAATTATTTTATCTTTTTTCTCTGCTCAGAAACAATCTCCAAAATAAATTAATCTTTCACTGCCAATTTGGAGCAGACATCAAACTCCTTCCTTCCTAGGGTTGAATGCCTACAAATCAACCCTTTGAATCAATCTCACGTGAATTACTGATCAGGGCTTCCTCTGCTACCTGGTAGGATCCTGACTGATCTTCCTGAAGGCCCCTGCATGCTTCCCTGCCTTTATTTAAATGACGGGTAACCAGGACCATGTTCTCCTTCCTTTGCTTTCTTCATCAGTTCTTAGCCAGTAAGTAGACAAGTTAAGAATGCTTGGTGTTTCCTTTGCTCTCTAAATTGCCCAGTACTTTCTTTCCTTTTCTCTTTTCTTCAATGTTTCATTTTAATTCTTCTCTGTGGGTATTCATTTGCAGCATAGACTTGACATTACTTAGCAGGTGAGGAGGGGCAAGAGTTGGGGGTTTCAGGATGGAGACGTAGACTGTAGCACATTTTGGAATTAGTACAATGTGACTCCTCATCCTGTTATTGGCCTTTCCTCTTCCCGGTGGTGTGCAGTATGTCTTGGGCTCAATCTGTAGCCTTCCTGCCTGTGAGCAGTGTTACGACATGGCAGCCTGTGTGCCATTTTACTTATTTCCTCATCTTTTTTACAGATGAAAGGCTTGGTGCCTCCCAACAATGGTAAGGGTGCAGTGGCAGTAGGCTTGGGTGGTGCTCGTAGTTTATAGATTATGAAGTGGAAATGAGGAAACCTTCAAGTCAGCCCATAATACAGTTGTGACTGTGGTCTGGACCTCTGGCTGCCTAACTTCAGCCTCTTTCTACTGTACTTTGTGTCTTATGAAGAAATATTTTGCATCTTCTTTGGATCCTGTTGAATTCAACCCTAAACAGTAGGATGTTTTCTGCAGCTGCACTCACTTTCTTATCTCTACTCTCACTTGTCTCTAATCTTTCTTGTCTTCTAATCTCACTCAGTTCCATTTTAAATACTATCTATATGCTAGCAACTCATAAATGGGCATCTCTTGATGTGACCTATTTCCTGAACTTCAGTGTCATTTATCTTACTTGGTTAACATCCATCAGGATGTTTAATAGGCATCTCCAACTTTGCTTGTCTGACTCTTGATTCCTCTCCATCCTCAAACCAACCTTTTCCCAGACTTTCTCAATATGACAGTATCATCCATACAGCTGGATTTTGCTAAAAGTCTTGGAGTCCATATTGATTCTTTTATACCATTATTGAAGCCATTAGCTGATCGTGTCTTCCCCACTTTCAAAATATGTCCCAAATCTGGTCACTTCTTACTTTAATATCTTGTAACAAGGCACTCACCCCTCTTATACGGTCTGTTGGAAAAGACTCCAAATTGATTTCCCTGACTCTTACTTGCTATAATCTATTTTTCACGCCACTGCCACAGAGGTCCTTGTCAGACATAGTCATATTGTGCCATTCTTCTTCTCAAATATTTCTTATGGCTTCTCAGCATATTTTTAGGAATTCCAAACTGGTTGGGATGGAGTGTGATGACCTACATGATGGGCCACAGCCAACTTCCTGATTGTATCACCTCCTTTTTCTCATTCTGCTCCAGCCATACTGACCTGCTTTCTCCTGGGCTGCTAAACACACTTGGCTTCAGCCTTTGCTCTTGCTGATTGCTCTGCCTGGAAATATCCCATGATATTTGCATCACTCCCTCCTTCACTTCCTTCAGGTCTTTGTTCAGGTACCATTTCCTCAGAGATAATTGATTGAATTAACTAGGAACTGCAGCCTTCTTCCCCACTGTCCTCTATCCTGCTTTCTTTCACTTCAGGGCAGTCATCTCTCCCTGACTTTCTACATCTCTCTGGATATTAGTATATTCATGTATTTATTTTTTGTTTTACCTTCTGAAATGTAGTCTCTAGGGAGATTACATTTACCTTCTGGAATATAATCTCTAGGGAGGGTTTTTAACTGCTCTTATTCACTGTTGGATCCCTAGTATCTAGAACAGTTTTTTAAGTTCTAAGAACAGATTAAGCCAAACTTAAGATTAAGCCAAACAGATTAAGCCAAATATTTATTGAAATATTCTTCAACAGTGATTAGTGGAGGATACTTGTTAGGCTATACCATTTAGAAGGTCCCAGCTCACAAGAAATCCTCTGACCAGGACCCATCCATTACTGAGCCCCACTGTGGTTGAATGCATACTATATACAACATATAATTCACACTGTTTGGGGATAGGTTCAGTTTCAACAGGGCTTGGTTTATCTCAGCTATTAATGTTATTTTGTTTCCCTAAGTACATTCCTATTTTTCTAACTACATATTTATTTGGTGCATACCAGAAAGCAGACTCTATATCATATTATTTATGACTTCATTTAATTCTCACAAGAACCTTGTGTATTACTGAGCTTGAGTAGCTCACACATGGCTGGTCAGTGGTGAAGCCAGAACTTGAACCCCAGGAGCTTGAGTGAAATGAAAGCCACATTTTTAACCATCACAGTTCTTCATGTCTCATGGTACTCCTTGTGTCCTAGTTTTCAGCTGAGAAGATACGAATATCATGGTAGAACATGCAGCAATCCCTCAGAGGATTGACAGACCATTACATATTTACTGAAGTATGTGGTGGAATGACATTTTTTTCTTTTTAAGATTCAACAATCCATTAATTCTGCAACTTTAGAACATCCTGCCCCATGCGCTGCCCAAGAAAGATTCTTTCTACTTGTGATCATTGGAGAATAAAGAGACCATGTTCTGATCATCCCTCCAAGCCTCACCCTGACCTCCTTCTCCTAAGAACTGATTGTTTCCTCTGTTCTGCAGGCAGCTTAGTCAGCTGGGTCACTGCGATATCCTGAGTGCTAAGGACACGGGAAGCAGGCATCAGGTTTGCACAGTTAGATTGATAAGCAGATGCTAAGCCGATGTGACACAGCTGCTACCGCTGAGCCAGGAAAAGCAGGTCAAGGTTATCAGGAGAAAGTGCAGCACTTGCCCATAGCTGGGAGCAAAAATATCCCCATGTCCTGTTCCCTTTCCCAGTCTCTCTCTTTAGACCCCTTGTCATTCTTTCTTTTTATGTCTGTCCTTCTGTCTTCTCTCTTTTAGGGAATTGTGGCAAAAGAGGCACACATTGCAATAGCTGGAACTCTCTAAATGAGGACATCTATAAATCAACGACTTTGTTTTCCTAATGTTATATGCATATTTGATCTTATAAGCAGTGTCGTGCTTTAAGAATAAGATTCAAAGATTAACAGTGACCATTTGCCACTTATTATTTGATTCTGTTTCTTTGTTTCTAAGACATGGTTCCACATCTGAAATATACTGAACATTTTGTACTAATGCATCAGATATGCATGGCACATTAGCATATGTGCAATGTAACCAGGGAGTCTGGTTCTGGTTTCCATTTTTCATTGAATTGAATTTATTGGTAGCTAAATTTGATTTTTCATCCAGAAGAACCTGTTTTCCCTAAGGTCTTTTTAGTTGATTCTATATAGTTTTGAACTGAATATGATTTAATTAGGTGAAAATAACCATATGAGAGAAACTACCCTTAAAACCAAAGGCATTAAAAAATCTTCATCTTTATATTGAATGCTCCACTATCTGCTGCTACCAGCAGAGAGGACACAAGCTGGTAGCTCTTGCCGCTCCCTTGTTTGGGAATTTCTCTGATTATTACTAGTAGAGTGGCACTGCCCACAAAGCCCATTTCCCTTCCAAGACCCAACCCCTACCCTGAGACCAGGCCTCATCCTTTTCCTGCTATTCTTTGGACTCACTAAAAGTTTAGAGATCTTTGCTTCAATATTGTAAGTTTTTACACCATTTTGCCTTTATAGTCCCTTCAGGATATGTCATGTGGAACATATAAAAAGCATCGAGCTGGAAGGCTTGGTTTATATTTGAGCCCTAGCACTTATCAGCTGTGTGAGTTGGGAAAATTATACATCTCTCTGACCTCTGGTTCCTTGTTTGTCTGAGTAGAGAGGCAGCAATGAGAAAAATATATGAAGTACTTAGCATAATATTCCTGCAAAAAAACCCAACTATTCTTGTAATATTGCTATTGTTTGACTGAAGTAGTTTTAGTGCTCCTGGTAATAAAACCTCTCAAGACAGAGAATAATAACTGTAGAGGAAATTAAAGTAACTTTTCAACAAGTCTTACTTATAAAATATGTGAAATTTAAGCAAACAGACGACAAACTGACACTCAGAACAAGCCACTGCGTCATGGAGAAGAAAGTCCAGATCTTACAAATGTAAAAAACAGGCACAGGATTGTACACTGTAGTACTGTGACCCCAGTAAATGGGCATAAAAGTATTGCTTATTACATTGGGTTGTTAATGAGAATACAATTATTTAATCTGTATGAAACACTTAAAAGATGTAAGAAAAAAACAGAAAATTATCTGTTGTCGTCACTGGATAAAAGGACTTGGATTTTTAATCCTGGTGGCATACCAGTGATTGTGGGTGAAGTCTCCTGGGGTTGAAATATTGCAAGTTTGATAATATTTCTCAAGATTTTGAGGGTGACTATTTAGTGTTCTGTTAACTCCTTGAGGCATTTATTTAGCTTTGTATTTCAGCTCTTGGTACAGTGTTTGGCACAGACTTAGTATTTGGTGAATCTTGGCATTGAATGAGTAGTTGAATGGATAGACAAGCCACTTGTCTAATTCTGAGGGATATCTGGTTGAGTCCATTTCATTTCAGTGCAAATTGCAGTATCTTTATTTTTCTCTTCACTTTCTCCATTCACCTCATTACAACCAGGTGTTGAAACTCTTAACCAAGCACTAAATTTTGCAGCTTCTCTACTCCATAAAGAATTTCCTAGAAAGCAGCCTGGAGCCACATATTTCAAAGCCCACAGGGGCCGTACAGAGCACAGTTGAGTGAAGTGGGCTTGAGTAACAGTGGATGACGCGTCCTCTCAGAGAGCAAGCCTGCTAATTCAGTGGCCTGTTTCTGTTTCTCACTCAGTCTGCTCAGCACCTAGACCAGTGCCTTCCACATAGTCCATTAAGAATGAATATTGGTTGAGTGAATTAATAAATAAATGTTCTATATGGACTGTTGCTTGGCAGGGATGAAAACCCAATGTTGTCCAACCCTAAAATTACTCAAGAAATCTAAAAGAATTCTAAGAAAGCCCATAGTTTTCTGTGAATCATCTTTGTTTCAAATGTTGGCAACAAATTAAAAATGTTGAAACACTGAAAAGGCCAAAGAAAAATATATCTAGGGAAAATGCAGCTCATGAACTCCAGTTTGAAACCTCTGCTGTTGGTAACCACGTATGTATTGTTTTACCATTTGTCCTGTGGGATCACTTTCATTATTGCATTCCTTCTTTACAAGTTCTGGGTAGAATAAATAGTATTGTGCTCATTTGATAGATAAGGCCACTGAGGCTTGGAGAATTTAATTGGCTTCAGGTCACAACACTGGTGCATAATGGAACTAGGACCAATCTAAGTTTTTGACCTACATCCTGCATACATTTCAGGGCACCATTCTGGTTACTTTACTACCTGTCCTTTGGAGCAGAAGGTAACTCACAAACCATTTACTTTTTGTTACTTTACACATTTACCTTTCTATTCCTTTTAGAACTGTCTCTCGCTTTCTCACTGCTGCTTCTGCCCATCTTCCAACCAGTCTGGTCCAAGCAAGTGTATAATACGGTGCTCCAATTGTAATTAAAATGAAGTTGTTTCCAGTTGGTGTTACTAATTTGTAGGAAGGCCCATCTCTCTTTAGTAATACACTGTATGTATGGATCATTTGGATCATTCAGACTTGGTTCTATTACTGGTCATTGTAAAAAGGCCAAAATGCCAAAATGATAATGTTTTAAACAAGGTAACAGTTATTTGTATTTTCCCCTCTTTCATGTAAATCCAAACATAAATAATCTGGGGATGCTATGGTGGCTCCCAAGTATCAGAGAGCTAGATTTTTCCAACTACACAAGGTTGTTACCCTTGCTTGCTTTCTAATGTAATTCACCAATATAATCCTATTAAAGTCAGAAGGGCAGAGGAAAGAGAAGATCAGTTAGTTCTTCTTCCTCTCTTGGGCATGAAGGTAGAGGTTTAACATTGCTTATGCACGCAGATTACTGGTCAGATTTGATATATGGCCACTGAGCTACACGGTGGTGAGGAATATAGTTTTTATGTGGTTAGCTGTGGGTCTAGCTAAAAATTTTAACATCATATAAAAACAGAACAACAAAAAACTGGAGAACAACTTGTAATTTCTGCTACAATAGGTAAGCACTAATGTGTTCTTTAATGTTTAAGCAGTGTTTTCTAACTGGGTTAAGTATTTCTTGATACAGACGCTTGATCTATTTTTGCTTTCCATCTGCAGTATCTAGTATGACTAGTAGATATCTGATTGAAGACTATTTTAATACATATAAGTTGGGTGCTAAGTGCACAAGTCCTAAGACTTTTCTCTGAATTATTGGCGTATTCTTAGGTAACTTCTGACACGTGAAATTTTCAGGGACTTAAAATAGTCAAGTATATCAGGCTTTGGGGTTGATAACTATGGACAAGCACCAAATTACTCTTTGGTGATGACCTGCATTTCCCCTACTCTTAGGTATGTGATTGAGACAACCATTCCATGTATCCACTCACCTCTGTTACTTGGGTGGTCTCATCAGTGAGACCTTGACAATAGTACAGGTTTTTGTTTTCTGTTTGCTGTAACAAATTACCACAAACTTAGTGACTCCAAACAACAGGGATATATTTATTCACAGTTTTGAATGCCAGAAGTCTGAAATCAGTATCACTGAACCAAAATCAAAGTGTCTTCAGTGCTGCCTCCTTTGGGAGACTGGAGGGGAGAATCTGTCCCTTGCCTTTTCCAGCCTCCAGAAGCTGCTGACATTTCTTGACTTACAGTCACATCATTCCACTTGCCGTTTCTGTCGTCACATGGCTTCATCTCTCCTGCCTGTATAAAATTTCTCCCTGTGTCCTACTCATTAACTCTTTTAGGTCCATCTAAATAACCCAGGAAAATCTCACATCATGACCCTTAACTTTATCACATCTTCAGAGTCCTTTTTTTTTTTTTTTTTGGCCATAAAAGGTGACATTCACAGATTCCCAAGCGTGACTGTCTTCTGAAAAGGCCACCATCATTCCGCTTACTAAATCAACATTATTATTGCTGAAAACAAAAGCTACTTATTGTACTATGTGTCAGACATTTTGCTAGCTATTTCTTATCCTTTATTTAATTTTTGTCTTGTGATGTGAACTTTCACGTTTCAGGAAACTAAGGTTCAGGGATACTGAGTAACCTGTTGTAACCAAGTAACCCCTACTGCTCTCTGCCTGCTTTCTGCCACTCCTTCCTAAACCAGTGCCCAGGTTTGGAAACTGTATGTGCATTCCACCTAGGGCAGCATGACAGAACATCCCCTTTCCCTGTTCTCATCACTAAGTCAGCTTAAAGAACACTGCCTGTCCTTCCCTTCTGACCTTCATGAGGACCTTTGTGACCTCTTTTCCCCTTGAGGGCTGCCTTAAAGTCCTTTTTATCCTCACTTCACCTGTGTGAGGGTGTGCATCTGGGGGAGCAGCTACATGCCTATGCAACTTAAACTTGTCAGAATTCTTCCCAGGGACACTCAGGGAAGTATTGAGTTCCCTTTGTATTATATAATTGGGTCTAGAACTCCTCTGGACGCTTGGTATTGCAAGGTTGGGTAATAAATGACATGAGAACAGCCTCTTTGGCAAGGTGTCTAGTGCTACTGCTTCCAGTCTCAACCAGACGTAGCAGGAGACTAGCTTTTCCCAGGGTATTTTAATGCTTTGGGTTCTGGTCCCAACTGGAATCAAGCTGTGAAACAACTTCCAAGTAAACATTTAGAATGTTAGTGAAAACATTTGGTTCAATATTAAATGTATCAATCGGTGAAGCTGGGGAGGGGGATGGATGATATGAATGAGTGGGAAGAACATGTATATTCTTCTCCAAATTATTCATGAATGAAGGCACATGTTGGAGTCCCAGATGGATCTGCTGAATATCCGATCTGCAACTTCCCAAGCAGTTATGAGCAGAGGTACGGCTAGCTCAGCTGTATTGTTGCTATACTAATGTGCGAGCTCAGTCATTTGGAGTTAATTGTTAATCAAGCCAGACATTATCCGCATACTATTCAGAGAGGTAAAGAGACAGGAAAAAAAGAAAGAAAGAAAGCCAATGTCCTATTATTTTTGTCATCAAAATGCTCTAAAAATTCTTGGCTAATAGCAGGAAAAGGACACAGCTATTATATGAACCCTAAATGCCTCTGGTTTTGGTTTCTATTTTCAAATCATTTTATCTATCAACTAAAATCAGCTGGAAAGGATCTGCCACATACTGGAAATCGCAGAGGCTGGCTTCCAGCAGCACCCTCTCTGTGACACTCATTTTGCTATTAAGAGAAGCCACTTAACAAACCAATTGTCAACAGGGGGAGATGAAAACACAATAGTTAATCAGGTTTTACAAGGTCACACATCTAATTCAAATTGTAAAAGGACCCCATTAGTGCCTTCTTTCCCTTGTTCTTCAATGTAGCCTTTCTCCAAATTGAGGGCTTACCACTTTGGATCCCCCTACAAGATAGCAGTCAGTTAATAAAGGCTTGAAGTACTATTTTCCTAAGTGAGGGCCCCCTTTGGAGCCTATTAACACCCCTTTTTTTATGGCAAGCAAAGCAAGTAGCCACCTCCCGACATGTGTTGGCACTTTCTAAAAGGTCATTAATGCTCCATATTTCAGAGTATAACAAACCCAGGAAGGCTCACAAGGAGCCCAGCAGGGGTAAAATAAAAACAGTGAGTAATTTACAGAGCTTCTTGTCTCACCTAGGTGGTGCAGGCTAAATGAGAGAGAGAGAATTAGGACATTTCTCCCCTGTGACTTTTGCAAGGACCTAAAAATTTCCAGGTAAAATCTAAAAAGCCAGCTTTGTGAGAAACAAATATCTGTGATTAAAGATATATCTGTGATATTTGAGATTAAATATCTGTGTTATAGAAAAGCAGCATCAGGGTGGTTCTCATGCCTCACCTTGTTCCCACTCTTTACACAGTGAATTTTCTACACAGGTGGGTCTCTTTTTGCCTTCTGTGAAGCTCTGCTGTGTTTTAGTAACATATCAGCACATTGAAATTGGCAACTGAGGGAAAAATCTGGAGATTCATTTAGATCTGGAAGGCTTTTCAAAAATATAGGTAAACTTATTAATTTCCAGGGAAGCTGCTGATGTTGCTAAAACTATTGTTGAACACTAATTGATGGCGACTTATTTTCTCAAATTATATGTCAGGGTCAGGGATAAGAATGAATGTGAAAACTTAAAAACAAAACTTCATATTATGATCACAAATGAAAAGGCTATCTAAATTTCACATGTACTTAGTCTTTGCAGAGATAAGAAGCAAATGACTTTCTCATATATTTAAAGATAAATACCACACCAAGTAATGTATACATAAGCAGTACCTTCTTGTTCACACCGTGATTTTGTCAAAGGATGGAAGGTCCATTCCCACCGACTATTGCCGCTGGTAAGGTGTTCCTGTACTTCCTGTATTCGTAAGCAGATATTCTTGCCCTTTTCCAGCAGTTGTTAGTGAGAAAGTGAGGATTCCACTGAAAAGTATCCTTTTACCATACATACTTATTTTTGAGACAGTCTCACTCTGCCACTCTGGGTAGAATACCATGGCATCATGGCTCACAGCAACCTCAAACTCTTGGGCTTGAGCAATCCTCTTGTCTCAGCCTCCCCAAGTGGCTGGTACTATAGTCATGCACTACCACACCCAGCTTGTTTTTCTGTTTTTAGTAGGGATGGGAGTCTCACTCTTGTTCACACTGATGTCTTAACTCCTAAGCTTAAGCAACCTACTAGCCTCTGCTTCCCAGAGTGTTGAGATTGCAGGTGTGAGCCACCACGCCCAGCTTGCTATACATACCTTTGACTATGATAGAGTTGCCTCTGGTCCATCTTCTATAATTTTTGTGATCCTGCTAGAGAACCATAGAGATAAGCAAGAAGTGACTTGGATTACACATGAAGGAAGGATGCTGTAAGAGCTACTGCACGTCGTTTCTTCAGGGAAGTAGCATGACTGGTAAGGATAAAGGATTTTTTATCCTACTCAAATTCAGTTTTCAAGGTAACATCATATATTCCAAAAACTATATTGAGCACCTACTATGTGGCAGATGCTATTTGGGGTTCTAGGGAAACAGTAATGAATAAAGCAGATAAAACCTCTTATTTTTACCTTTCATACATTTGCGTGTGTGTGTGTGTGTCAGAGAGGAAGAGAGAGCAATAAATGTACAAATAACTTAAAGCAGGCCACGGGGACATGTCAGGTGAGGGTATGTGATTTTGAATTGGGGACTCTAGAAAACCTCATTGAGTAACTACCATTTCAGCAGGTTTGAGAGATATACTCTTTCCTCTAAATGAGTAATTGGTGGATAAAAATGATTATTTCTATTAATAAGTTGTGTTAGGGAAATTAAATTTCACCTATAATTCCAGATAAAATGTAAGTCTAATGCCTTAAAAAAATTATGTGCAAAGCAGCAGAGTGGGTAGAAGAGGAAGAGAAGGGAGAGTTGATGGGAGGACAGAGAGAAGGGACAGGCCACCTCTCATTGGAAGGATTAGAATTTGGTTTCACAAAACTTGAAGGGCAGTTTAGATGTTTGAGATTTTCAGTAGATATGATGTTCCTAAATAGATGTATAAAGAGGCTTTGTCTCAAGACTATTAGTAATCTGGTAGAATTTAAAGATATTATTTTTGGTGGCTACTATATTAATTATTTTAATATTACCTTTGCTGGCTACTATTAAGCACAGCTCATAGGAGAGCAGACAAATCATTCAAGGACCTCTACCATTTTTGTCAGGCCTCCAGGAAAGGAAACAAGAGTAGGACTTGGAATCTGAGTTCCCTCACTGTGCTGACCATCAGGTTTGATTCCAGAGGGGAATGCTACCCAGAGCACATTCTAGTTAATACTTTACTACTGCTCAGGGCTTTGGCCCCATTGCTTGTCTGTTCTCTTACCTGTAAGGCTAACTCCATTTATCCTTATGACCTGAGGCCCAGATTCTTAGTCACTGGGGGGGGGGGGGCTGTTCCTTGGCCCTCTGTCCTAAGTCCACCCTTGTCCTGGCCATCTGCTTCTTACCCTCATAGTGTTAATAGAGTCATGGAAAAGAGAATGAAAATGATCATTTGTCCTTATCCAGATCTGTTTATTATATCCCCTTCTCTCCATGTGCCAGTACTCCTAGAGGGCTCTCATCCTTAACCTTTACAGAGGTCTTCCTGCTTGGTAGTGAACGACTGGGAAGACCAGGCTTTAAATAGACCTTGATCATGGATTCTGTGTAGATTATGTCATCAATTTTAAGGGCTATGTAGTATATTCTATTGAATGGAGATAGCATATATAGTTAACTAAATATTTAGTAGACATTCCTATTACAGGGATGTCTTTTCTAGAGAAACCTTTCCTACTCCAAGATTATAAAAGTATTTGCATTTTGCTTCAATAATACTTTAATTTTTCCTTCATTTTTACATTTTGTATTCACTTACAATTTATACTAGCACTTTTTCATTTCTTAACCTTTATATGTTAACCTTTTTAAAAAAGTTTCAGGTTAATGTGAGGGTACAAACAACTAGGTTACAATATTTATATTTGTAGAGTCCCTTTTGTAGTTGTGATCTGCACCAAAAAGTTGTGCCATATACCCTTACATTGTGCCCATCAAGTGGGCAACCAATACCCCTCCCTCCTCCCTCCTCTTCCCTTCCTTTTCCCTCCTCCCCACCAACTTGAAGTGAATTGAGTTTTTCTCTTATGTGGATGTGTACTAGATATTCTACTGGCTTCATACTAGTATTGGGTACATTGGATATTTGCTTTTCCATTTTTGTGATACTTTACTAAGAAGAATGTATTTCAATTCCATCTGGGTTAATACAAAAGATGTGAAGTCTCCATCCTTTTAATTACTGAATAGTATTCCATGGTATACATATACCAGAGTTGTTTGTTTGTTTGTTTTTTCAGACAGTCTATCACTGTGTTGCCCTGGATAGAGTGCTGTGGCATCAGCAACAGCCAACTTCAAACTCTTGGGCTGAAGCAATTTTCTTGCCTCAGTCTCCCAAGTAGCTGGATCTATAGGTACCTGCTGCAACTCCTCGCTATTTGTTGTTGTTGTTGTTGCTGTAGTTGTCATTGTTGTTTAGCAGACCTGGGCTGGGTTCAATCCTGATTGCCCCAGTGCATGTGGCTGGCACCATAACCACTGAGCTACAGGCACCGAGCCCAGAATTTGTTAATCCCTTCCTGGGTTGATGGGCATTTAGGTTGTTTCCACGACTTGGCAATTATAAATTGACCTGTGATAAATAATCTTTGACAAATGTCCTTATGATAAAAAGATTTTTTTTTTCTGAGTAAATGACTAGTAATGGGATTGTGGCATCAAATGGGAGGTCTAATTTGAGTTCTTTGAGAACTCTAGATACTTCTCTCCAAAGAGGATGCTTTGGTTTGAAGTCTCACCAACAGTGGAAAAGTGTTTCCCTCTCTCCATATTTGCACTAGCATCTGCAGCTCTGAGAGTTTGTGATGTAGGCCATTCTCACTGTGGTTAGGTGATATGTTAGGGCAGTTTGATTTGCCTTTCTCTGATGATTAGGGATAATGAGCATTTTTTCATGTTTGTTAGCCATTCATCTGTCTTCCTCAGAGAAGGTTCTGTTCATGTCTCTTGCCCAGTGATAGATGAAATTGTTAACAATTTTATGGCTCGTTATAAAATATTCACCCATATATTATATGAAACATGAGGAGTAGGTTTTGGAATAAGGAGGGAGGTGGACTCCAAATGTATGTTTTATTAAATATAAATGCTAACTAATTTTTCAAATATTACTTACTGAATAATCTCTAGTTCTCATTCCCAAATTTGAGATGG
>NW_003852664.1:5404-20659 GCF_000181295.1 Otolemur garnettii | reverse complement strand
AAGCGATCCTCTTGCCTCAGTTTTTCTATTTTTGGTAGAGATGAGGTCTCACTCTTCCTCAGGCTGGTCTCAAACTCGTGAGCTCAAGCACTCCAGCTGCCTTGGACTCCCAGAGTGCTGGGATTACAGGCGTGAGCCACTGCACCTGGCCTCTAAATCTTTATTTATTCTAATATCTTGAATTTGTCACTTGCTAGCAACAGAAACTGAGACTAGCCAATTTTATAGAGAAATAATTTTTATAGTTCAAAGATCATTGGTAGCTCAAAAAGTTGCTAAAAGATGGGATAACTAAATTTAGATAAAAGACAAAAATCAGGGCAATCCTAGCAGGCAGCACTGGGCAATCTTGTCTGGGAACTGAAATAGGAGAGATGAATATGGGCCATTTTTCTATGTTCTTGCCTTATGCTGCTGAAGATCAAAGTCCTATTTTATAACTGTGGTGTCTAATTGGCTTGACTCAGTCATGTGTCCAGCCTTGACATAAAAGAAAACTTCTATACCTCTTAAAAAATGTTATATGAATTTAGCAGTATGTCTTATCCAGTTCTAAATGGAAAATAGGCTTCTTTGGTGCTATCAGACCAATGGGGCTGAGAAACATTCTGAAAAAAAAGTCATGGACAGGACCAATGATTGCAGTCTGGGAATACACATAGTATGAACATCTAGAAAGCCTTGAAGAGGATGCAATGGAAAGGAAAACATAGTATGCCAAGGTTGACTTAGCATAGGGTAAGAAGGCAATGAGATGAAAGGAGCTGATTTTAGTACAATGTATGACTATTATCTTAATGTGCCTTGACCCAGTCACTCTGAGAGCATGAATGTCGCCTTTGTTTACGGCTATTTGTATAAAAACTAAAGTAGTTTTCATAGCCAGGGGTCTACAAATTATGCCTGCCTCAATGTAGTTTTGAAGTAGGAGTTGGTAAGTAGAAAGTTTTTTCTTTTTAAGTACTAACAGGTGAGCACTGAGAGTCTGGATGAGTACTGGGGGCTGGACATGGCTGGTTAAGTTGTACACTGCATACTTTGACTAGTTGTCTTTCACATTGGACTGTAGTATGTCTATACAGCCTTCCTGGCTACACTTGGTTACCCTGCCAAGAAGTGGCATAGTAGGGAAAATAGCATTCCAGTGGAGCATTGCTGGCCTGAAATGGAGCAGCTATGATAAGGCATGCAATGGGCTGGCTCCAAGGGATGATCAGGTATAGATAGTAACCTCAAAAAACTCAATGGTGTAAAGAGTACTAGACTGAGGAACTCTTAGTACTATGGGATACTGCTTGGAGCTTCCTTAGATATCAGGGAGTTAATATTAAAGAATAGTGGAGCAACTGGCTATGTTTTTGGACATTCAGAGAAACTTGGTGTGTTAATGTAGCCCATTCTTTTATCCCAGGTGGTAGTACGCTGGAGTCTTTTGGATAATCGATCTAGAAACATACAGTTTATTTTCAGACCTCAGCTTTATGGTTGAGACCGGTTTGCTCTTTTTGGAGGTTAGTTTAAAAACTTCTTCCTTATTGAGGGGAAGAGCAGCACTGCTTCTTTGTTAAATCTTTGTTATCTGGCTGTAAAGACCATGCAGCCAACTGGCCTGGTAGTCGCTGCCATAGTACATTTTTACTGAACATTTTTAACTGACACAAATAGTAAAGTGAAGTGACATTAAATGGCCTGGTGATCTGGGCTATCCACGATAAACCACCAGGAAATAATTCTTGGCTGTGACATTTAAAGAAAAAGGGAAAAATAATAAAATGATGATTTTTAAGAGACCTTTAGGAAAGGGAAAACAATTTGGAATTTTTTATCAAAAAAGTAAATGCACAGAAGAAAAAACTAACTGGCTAAACATTCTTTTCCTTTCAATCTGATCATAACGAAACACACATTATGTGAAACATTTATAAAACTTTTAAAGGTGGAGTTTCCCAGTCTACAGAGAAGTCAGTATCTGAAAGGCCTGGTGGCTCCAGCCCCTGATAGAAATTGGCCAACTGTAACCCCTGCTACAATTAGTTCTAGGGGAGGGTGGCAATGAGCAAAATGGTGGAAAAGCTAAGCTGACTCAATCCAGCACCTGCTGGATTTTTACACTATGGATGCCTTGCTTGTCCACACTGTACTCAGCACGATGTACCCAATTATCTCAAGCACTTACACAAGATTCTGAAAAATGCAAGATATGCTTTTCCCCCTCTTTTTTTAATTAAGAGGAAAATATGAGGTAACTGATGAAAGGAAAGAAGAACTAACTGTCCTGGTACTCCCTAAACTATTCCTCGGTTGAACTAGCAAGAAGATTTATGAATAACTCATTTCTTCACAGAGGGTTTTGAGGAAAAATTGTAATTCATGAAGCATTGGTAGAGAAGGAAAGCGACTATTGTACATTATAGGCTTTAAAAATACCAGGGAATTTGTATTATTGCCCCTTGAAGTGTGGATGTTATTATCTCTGTTTTATAAAGGAGGAAGATGAGGATTAAAAAGCTTAAGTAACTGCCCAGATTGCTTTGAATGAGATCACTTCTTTTCTCTTGTTTGAAAAGTTAGTCATGGAGCCATCATGATATCACCTCACCCTTATTAAAATGGCTATTATCAAAAAGACAGGAAAAACAAATGCTGGTGAGGATGTGAAGAAAGGGAAATACTGCTGATGGGAATGTGAACTAGTATAGGCACTATGGAGGTTACTCAAAAACAGAAAGCTAGAACTCCCATGTGACCCAGCAATCCCACTGCTGGCTCTAATTCCATGAGAAAGGAAGTCAATATAACAAATGGATATCTGCAATCTCATGTTTATTACATTATTCATTGTCCCAGACACATAAGTGATTACTCAAGACACCGATTGGCAATGTACACTGCAAGAAGTGAGGCTAACTGTAGGTGCAGGATAGACCTGAGTACTTCTCGCAGAGTCCTTTTATTGAGAAGATACATAATGGACAGAAAGATTACTAAGCAAAGACATGCAGGGGGCTGTGTGCTCAGGGAAATGATCTCATAGGTGCCAAGAGAGTATGTACTCAAGGAAATTATCTTCAATGGTGGTAAGGGAAATGATCTCCAAATATACTACACTCAATTTTTCTCCACTAATCCTTCAAGGAACTGCCATAAAATGCTTAATGTTTAACATTAGCCTTACTACTACAGGACTGAACTTTGCTCTTCCAGGATTACTGAGTTACTTGGTGGCTTGCCTTCCAAGTCACAAGAGATTTCCAGGCTTGCCAGGAGAATGTCTTGTTCTCAGTAATTCCTAAGATGAGTTATGATATTGTTGGCTGTTGTAGTAAGTATGATGTTTAATCCTCTATAATTAATAATGACTAAGATATAGAATCAACTTATGTGTTAATCAGTATATTAAGAATGCACACTGCATGCATGTGTGTATGCACATGTGTGCACATTTTGGCCTATTTAGCCATAAAAAAAAGAAAGAAATTGAAATAAGACATAGAAAGGCAAATATATCACATATTCTCAGTCATATATGGAACTAAAAAAATTGATCTCATGGTAGGAGAGGGTAGAATGGTGGTTGCTAGCGGGAAGAAATGTAGAGGGTGGAGCTTGGGGAGATGAAGAGAGGTTGGTTAATGAGCCCCAAAATACAGTTAGATAGAGTAAATAAGTTCTAGTATTCAGTATCACACTATGGTGACTATAGTTAATAAAATATAGTATATATTTCAAAATAGAAGCTTTGGTATGTTCCCAACACAAAGAAATGATCATTGTTGAGGTGATATGTATCCCAATTAACCTGATTTGATCATTACACATTCTTTATGTATCAGAATATCACATGTACTTAATAAATATGTACAACTATTATTTATCAATAAAAAAATCTTGGCCTTTAAGGGTGAAAGACACAGCTAACTTTTTCACTTGCATTCTAATAATTCTGAACAGCTTGAAAGAACAGAATTAGAGCTGTACATGAAATATACACAAGGAATATTTCTTTATGCCAACTAAGTGGATAACAGTTTCTTTGGAACTGAACAACTGACAATGATAGGAACTAGTGTTTAATCCTAGCTCAGGGAGAATTACTTCAGTGCTGGAAATCCTGTTTGCAAGTTACTATTAATTTTTTTTCAGTAGGATTATATATATACAGATATACAATGTATGACAATGAAGTCTGTGAACTTGTCCCAGAAGAAGAGCTACATACCTCATTGCTGAATATCACTATGATCATCTTTGAGGTATTTCCCTTGGGAAGCTATGCACCAATACCAGCACCTAATCCACCCTTCAAAGCAATTTTGGAACTCTTTATCTGGAGTGGCCATCAAAGTTGTCATCATATTACCACTGATTTTCTAAATGTCATCCAAATGTCTTCCTTTCAATATTTATTTTATCTTCAGATAAAGAAGAAAGTCAATGGGAATCATATCAGGTGAGTAGGAGGTATGTCCTAACACAGCTGTTTGTTTATTGGCTAAAGACTCCCTCAAAGACAGTGCTGTATAAGGTGGTGCACTGTCATGATGCAAGAGCCATGAATTGTTGGCCAAGATTTTCAGTTAAGACTTTCCTGTTTCTCTATCAGTGTTTATTTAGTCTGCTATGCTTCTTATAGTCAGCCAATGATTTTGACACACAATTTGATGAATTTTTGCAATGTTTCCATCAATTCTGCTTGTTACTGACTTCCCTAAACTCTCTTCATCAGTGATGCTTTCTCTCTCCTCCAAATAACATTTAATCCATTTTTATACTGCCATTTGCCTCATGGCATTATCCCAATAAACTTGAACTAACATGTACCTGATACCATTTCCACTCTTGTCAAGTTTAACAAGAAATTTATAAATGTTTGTTGCTCAATTTAAGCTTTGACTTTCTCACAATGGCACATTCAGCAAGACAATACCATTCAGCAAGACACTACCATTCAGCAAGACACCATCACACATTGACATGAATACAACTGTGAGATGCTAATATAACAAGGTTATGAGACATTACTAAGTTGTTTGTATAGTGCTGCCATTGTAAATGCATTGTAAATGGCAAGTTCATAACTTAATTGTAAGACCTTGTGTATACCATATATAAGCTTATATGTATTAATATATACACACATACATGTGTATATATTAAAGTTTGACTCTTTACTGGTTTTACTTCAGGTATACATCCTGTTTTCTAAATTTCATAATAGAATGTCTGGATATTCTGCTAATGTTAGTCTTAGAGGTTGCCATTCATGGAAAAATTAGGAAAAATGCTCATCTGACCTTTGAGGCAACCAGTCTTTCTAAATCATTTAATTGTTAGAATGATCAAACTTTTTCTGGCAAAATCATGGCCACTTAGATTTGTTTTGTTTTGTTAACAGATTCCATAATGTCCTGAGGAAAATAACACCCTATAATATTGGTTTTATTATGTATCTGTTCTGGCTGACCAGACTATGATTTGAGACCAGAGTTCCTCTAGCTACCACTTATCCACCCCTTGTCTTCTTTCATACCCAAAGCATTTCAGGGAATTTTGGCTCTGAGAATATGTAGGGTAGGTGAACCTGGCTTTTGATACAGGTGACCCAAAGCCACTAAGGAAAGAGATGAAGAGACTCTTTGCTCTGGATAACTTGCCTATCATTAAATATTCACTTTATCCCATTGTCTTAAATGCCAGGAGTTGGATTAATAGGATTAGTTATTCATATTTCAGTTGAAATAATTGTCTAAGTTTTTCCTTTCCATTTACCTTAGGAGTGCTAAATGAATGAGTTTTGGAAATCATTGGAGAGAAAGAAAGGAGTGAGAAAGGAGGCTCTGGGGCATGCAGGGACAGGCAAGAGGTGTGTGAGATTCAGAGAGAGGGTGCCTAAGACAACATGGTTTCCTCCCAAGATCATGTCCCAGTATGCAAGCAACTTCCCCTCTGAAGCTACAGAATGATACTGTCCCTATAACTGGTTTCTGGATGCCTGTATCTCTCTTGTAATAAAAAAGCAAAATACTAATTTCCCTAAAAGTTTATCCTTCTTGTTTCAGGGCCTAGAACCCTAATTCCTGAGATATCTTACCCATACAAGCCAATGTAGTCCAACCATGTCCATGCTGAGAATTTTCTCCACAGCTTCCTCACAGCTGGAGCCATATTTGATCAAGTGATGACTCACTGAACTGTGTGTTCCAATTTCCCTGTAAGAAAGATAATGAGAAAAGGAAATGCCTACAGGGAAAGGAGGATAGAGGTGTTTTTTGGACTTTTTCCTGAAAATCTGAGGTAGTATTTATCTTCTGGCTTCAGTTTGATGCTAGCTGGGAGAGCCAGACTTTTTTCCCCCTTATTAGAATTAAAGAAGAGGATATTCTTGAGTTTCATGTGTTCAGATAGTTGTAAATTGAGCACATTCCTGGGTCATGCTAGCGAATTTGGTCTTCTGAAGCTGTAAGAATGTACAGCCAGACCACTGTCATAATGTACAATAGATAGCTATGAAAAAATTCGGTTATATATCTTTTATAAGTCAGTTTCAGGTCATTTCCCTCATTTACCTCATCTATGGGGTGATACTGTTTTTAACTAAATTAATAATTTATATCTCATATCTAGAAAATGGAGAGATTCACCAAAAGAAATAATTGGAAGTTTTTGCATATTCATGGTAAATTTGGATAGTAAGATTGAAAAAGGGACTAACATATACAGAACATGTTTTATGTGCCAGGTATTGTTTAGGTGCATTAATATTTTTTCCCAGTTTATTCCTCATTACAGAAACAACAATAACACTTTGAGTAAAGTATTATTAAATATTTTATCGTTGAGTAAATTGACTTGCAATGAAGTGATTTGCCTAAAGTCTCTTGGCTGATAAGTGGTTGAGTTGCATTCAAATTCAGATTTTTGTGGCAGCAAATAGGAGCTCTTCCTGTCATACCATGGTATCTTTGAAAATGATACTAAAAAGCCTGCCTGGTCAGAAATATTTCTGTCACTGTTTTGCCACAAGGCTCAAAATTGCTCTCTGTGAAATCACTAAAGACATTTCTAGAAGCTACCTATTGAAATGTAATTCTTCAACCCAGAGTGAGTAAGTGTGGAAGCCATGTTACTTCAACAGTAACCCACCCCACAATCAGCCCCTTATTATAGTTTACTCATTGACTTGATTGAGGTAGCACAAAGCATCTTAGGGAGCATTTAGCCCACCCTCTTCTTTTTAGAAATGATGAAACTTGATAGAGAAAAACTGAAGGAACCTCTCAAATTTACATAATTTGTGTGGTTAGTTTTGTCAGAAATTAGGGGCTGACACACATGAAATTTGATTTAGAGAATGAAGAAGGGGCAGACAACTTTCACGTTCAGGATGCTTCTTAGTGGAAAACACCATGGACACCCATGAGGTTACTACACTTGGTGCCTGGGTGGAGGGATCCCCCAAATCGGGGGCATGCTTATCACAGGAAGATGAATATGGCTATTTGCCCCGTACCTGTTCTTGTCAAAGGTACAGATCATTAAAATGTTTGCAAAGGCATTTGCCGTTGTTGCCTCTTTCCCCTCCAATCATTCCTATCTGTGTTTTACTCAGTTGTGATGAAAGACTCAAAGACAGACAAACAATACTCTTTACAATAGCTTAGGCACAATTTGCAGTCCAAATTGTAGTCCACCTGAAAGCAAAGCATCAAAAAACAAGAGGTTAAATTGCAATCCTGCCCAATGTCCAGCATGTCAGATAGCTTCTTTATAACCCACCTGATTTTGATAAATGGAGCTCCCAGAGAAAAGGCAGTTCCACAAATGTGATGGCATTCTGGCTGGAGCGGTCTGGTTGTAGTACTCATTTAAATGAGAGTAAAGCCTTTTACCTCAAGCTTAAAATAAGAAAAAGAGAGAAATTCTAGTTCCTAAAAGAGAGAAATGTTACCCTGCTTGCTTCAGCCTAGGAAATAGCACCACTGGCAAAGTTGGCAGCTGTTCTGAGGAGAGTTTTGTGGCCAGCTCTTCAGGCTAGAAGTGTAATGGTAACTGCATAATGATGTCTGAGAAAATCAAAGACCAAAGGAACAATTACAGTTTGGTAGAAAGAAATATACAACCAAACCCATCTTGGGTAATTTTTGAAAGGATGCCCTTGGGTCTTGAGGAAACATACTGGCTATAGATTCTAGAGGAGAATCACAATCATGAGAGGGCACTCTAAGGAATCTGATGACCTGTGGTTAGGTCTGTGTGTATAACTGTGATTAGTCAATCAAGAGAGAGTATTTGAGGATCAGAAAGCCAAGAACAACTTGTCCAAGTGGAGCGGTAGAACTAAGGTTTGGGTGCTGTTTGAGCAAAGCACACAATAGAGAAAAGTGAGATCTTGTTTTTGTGCTCCCTGGCTGCTTATTCTTGGAAAAGTACCTGGCTTCCTTGGACTTCAGTTTTCTTTTCTGTAAGAACAATGGCTTTGATTAGATTATTTTAAAGATCCTTCTGGTTAGAACATTTTATAGCTCAGCTGAAAAACATATTCCAAGTCTTTGGAGAATTTATGTATGACTTTCTCATTCTTCAAATGGTTGAGTACTTAGGAGAGGGTTGGGCAATTTGGTTGGTTGTGGGACACTTGCAAAGAGCAATGTGTCCTGGCTGCTGCCCGTAAGTGATTAGTACTCAATATTAACATCCTGAAATGTGTGAAATTTCGTCTTCAGTATGCTGTGCACAATGAGAGATGCGAAGGAGTATGAGATACTGCACGGTTTCTACATCCAGGTGCCTGAATTAATACACATGAGAAAATTAGAGGACAATTAAAGAATAATCTTTTGGATACTCACTCTAAGTGCAACTGGGTTGCGTAATGTGGGCTGGGAAGTCAGAGCAAGCTAGCATACTGGGGAAGGAGGGACTTGGCGGAACCTTGGAGGAGTGCTAGGATTTGAATAGAGAGAAAAAAGAAGGAAATGCCAGCTGGGGGAAATAGTATAATAATTAATAGAAAAAATATTCCTAGTTTTTCTCAGAAGCACTGAGAGCTTCAGCTGTCCTCAGCCAAATGTTAACCCAGATGGTATATCCAAATTTTATAATTAACAGTTCACCCAGTCACCACAGGTGCTTAAATCTAAGTCTCAAGTTATTTATTTGTGGGGCCACAGAGGCAGAAGATTAAACCTGGGGGTGGAGAAGGAAGGAGGGTGGGTGGGAATGATACCCTGGGCAGTTTTCCAAGGTGGCTGAATTTGATTAGTTTCTGTTTAGGAAGAGTTTCTGAAGCTGCTTATAGGTTTCATTTTACTAGAAAGCCACAGACAACATTAACCAGGCCAGAAAATGCATATATCTAAGTGTGCAGTACCTGAAACACAGTTCCCTCTTGTGTCCTTTGAAGCCTAGGCAAGAGAAGGTGGGTAACCAATTAGCAAAATTAATCATCATCTCTGTTGTAAAAACAAGTCAGAGCAAATCTTGTATGGATGATGGATATGGGACGGAATCACACAGAAACAGCAGCTTAGCACAGTTCCCAGACAGGTTCGGAGCTGCACAGGGGCACCTCTAAGACTGGCTTCCAGTCTTCTTACTCCCTGCTTCCTGGACCAGTCCCATGATCATAGGCCCACAGATGATTTCCACCTTAAAGGCTCTAAGAAAACTACATAATGAATATAGTTTATCATTTTTGGATGCTTCTTTTCCTTTCTGGGCAATGTCCCAACTCCCAGGAAGGGAAGTTTAAGTTGGGTTATTCATTCATTCCATCCTCAGAGTTCTGTGTTTAAATAATCCTCTGCTTAGGAAGTAAGATAGTGGCATCAGATTTCATGAGCTTCATGTGATGGATTTCAATATGGAGGTGGAAGTGAGAGCCAGTTAGCAAGATCTGAGGAATGGACATTGTTGCCTCAAACTGAAATGTCCATTCAAGATGCATGGCTGGAAGTGGGTTCATGTGCTTTTTCAGCATTGTATTATTATCAGTGGGAGTGGAAGAGGACTGAGTGTCACTGTTGTCTGTCAGCTGCCCTATACTATATGGAAAGCAGCTCTCCTGCAGAAAGAGACAAATCAGTTGCTGATGTTACCCTTGAACATGGTAAGTTCTCAGAGTCATTTCTTGCTCTTGACAAGTGTCGTTTCTAATGAATTATGAGCAAACAGAGATTAAGAATCTGTTTCTCCTTAATCCTCCTGATTCCTGAATGCTTTCATCTCCCGATTTCTGTCATGTCAGGGATTGAAGAGCGCTTTATTCTGGAGCATGAAGGGGTCTTAGCTATGCCATCTACCCACCCCCTGTTTACTTAGCAAGAGTAAAGGGCCCTGAGGATTCACTACCCAAGGCCAAATTACTTCCTGGTGGTGTTTCTCAAACTTGGCTGATCCTCTGAATTACCTGGGGGAATTTTTTTAAACACAGATTATTGAACTTCACTTTTGGGAAGTCTAATTAGTAGGTCTGGAGCCCCGTGAGGCTAGTTTATAGAAAGGTATTCAGGATGATTCTAAAGAACCACTGGGATAAAGCTTTTGTCTGTAATAGCAGTCTGCAAGGTTTTTCTATAAAGAGCCCACTAGTAAATATGTTAGGCTTCTAGGCCACACTGTTTTCATTGCAACTACTCTACCACCACAGTGTGAAAACAGTCAGAGATGATGTGTAAATGAATGAGCAAGTATGAGTTTTCATACAATACACTGAAATTCAATTTTCATATAATTCTCATGTGTCACAAAATTTTATTTTTCTTGGGTGATGCCTATGGCTCTAAGGGAGTAGGGCACCAGCCCCATATACCAGAGGTGGTGGGTTCAAACCCAGCCCTGGCCAAAAACTGCAAAAAAAAAAAATTATTTTTCTTCCCCCCAATCATTTATTTAATATTTACTTTTGATTAAGAGAAGTGCAGATCTTTTTTTCTCTCTGTTTGATATAAGGCTACACATCACTAGGTGACATTGTTTGTGTTAGTTAGGCAAAGTCCAAGTTGTAGTTGAGCTCTTTACCAAGGAGGTATGCCATATATCCCTACATTGTACTCATTAAGGGAAAGCACAACAAACCCCCTCCCTCCTCTGCTTTCCCTTCTCTCTCTTCCTCCCCACTTCTTTAAATATAGTTGTGCTGTTTCCTTGCATAGGTGTATAGTTTTTCATCTACTAGTTTCGTGCTAGTATTGAGTATATTGGATGATTGATTTTCCATTTTTGTGATGCTTTACATAAGACAATGTTCTCCAAATCCATCCAGGTAAATACAAAAGATGTAAAGTCCCTATCTCATCTCTTTCTGTGGCTGAATATAGTATTGCATGGTATACATATTCCACAATTTATTTATCCATTTGTGAGTTAATGGGTACTTGAGTTGTTTCCACATTTTGGCTATCGTGAATTGAGCTGAGCGGTGCTAAACATTCAAATGCAAATATCCCTGAATCACTTAAACGTGTAAAAACTATTCTTAACTTATGGGCCATATGAGTATAGAAAGTGAGTTATATTTGACCCATGAACCATAGTCTGCCAACTCTTGATCTTGACTAACAACTTGACTATACTTGACTAACATAGTTTAGAACGTGGGCTGGAATCCTGTCTTCACCACTTCCTACCCTGTCATCTTAGCCTCTCTGGGCCTCTGGTGCCTTATCTGTTAATGGCATAAATATATTTCATGTTTCTGGGCTTGTCATGAAGATTAAATGAAATATATGTAGGATCCTAGCACAGTACAGTTCCTGGTAATTGTAGACATTTATATTATTATAAGGTACTATGTACTGCAGAGATTGACAACATGAAGCCAGGCCCTTAAAAGACTGTATACACTGAATAGCAGGATAAGACATGCATGCAAACAATTCTTTTATGATAGAATGTAAGTGTGATTGGAGCTAATTTTACACAAACACTACATCTGTAGACATTGACGATGGATGGTGTTGGAGGATCTTCTCTTTTGGTGCTGGGGAGGCAGGTCTGTAATCTTGCTTTGCATTCCTATAATTCTCTTATCTTTCTGTGGAAACATGCATGTTAATCTTGTACTATGAGCCTCACCAGGTATAAAAGCTTCTTCTGTAGACACACAACAACTTGAGTAGGGTCTGTAGCTCTGGACACCACAGTGTTGTTTAACTGAGTCACAGGTCTTATTTATTGTTAACTATCAAAGGAATGAACACAGGGCCTGTATTTAGGACATATTTGTTTCATATTTCTGGAGATCGGCAAGGCCCTGAAAAAAGTGATGGGGAGTTTTGAATTGATTAGATAATTCTCATCCTCTTTGGTAGGGCTTCTTTGAAAAAAAGTTCTGTATCTTTAGTGCAAATTAAAAGCAAATTGGAAAGCACAGTAAAAAAGATAAAATTAACTTTTATTCTCAATATTTAGCTACAATCATTGTCAATATTTTTGCATATATTCCTAATCTTTTGGGGATTATGCAGTTATGAATCATGATATATACATTGATCTATAATGTATATTTTAAAGACTGGATTATACCATATAAATTGTTTTTAAAATCTTTCTTCAACTTAACAATATTGCATGTATAATTAATTATTATTCATTAAGTTATGAAACATTATTTAATAGCATTCCTATAAAATTATTCAGTATATAGCAGTATATAGTTAGCTAACAGATTCCAGCTGCCATACTCCAGGATCTGCTACACTATTTTTACTGAGGCCACACAGCGATGACACTGAAGATGGAGAGGGTTTTGGGCTTTTTACCTGATGAGAAGCTCCTCTAAGAGCAGTCTTTCAGTCCTAGGTCCCCTGGCCTCTCTGGAATTTTCCTAGAGCTGGACTGCACTCAGGTTCCCCCTATCCTAGACCTCCTTTTCTCTCTCCTTTGTCAGGTGTCAACCTTGCAATGCATTCCAAAGGCACTTCTAGCTTACTTCTAATCTCTCTCCCTTATCTCACAAATGTTTTCCAAAATAAATCTCTTGGACTTCTAATTTTATTTTGGCAACTTCTTCCTGGAGTATCCAAACAGATGCAAGTATGTAATATAAGTAAGTCTCCCTCCAACTCCTGCCTCTTAGCCATTCAATATTCTTCCTTCATGGCAATGCCTGTGATTATACATCCTTCCAGTGTTCTTCATACAGGATAGGCACTTCATACATTTCTTCTTCTCTTTCCTTTCCTTTTGTATACATTTTTTCATCTCTTCTTATTTTATTTTCTTAATAAAACTGATAGCATACAAAACAAATAGTCCTACTTAAAATACCTTGGGGGAACTCTTAGTTTATCAATTGTGTGGAATTACCTTATTGTTTTTGTAAAAAAAAAAAAAAATTTACAGTAGGCCCCCTTATCCATGAGAGATATGTTCCAAGACTCTTGCAGATGCTTGAAACTGCAAATAGTACCCAAACCCTATAGATCAGTGGTTCTCAAGCTTCCTAATGCTTCAGCCCTTTAATATATTTCCTGTGGGTCATGACCCACAGTTTGAGAACTGCTGCTATAGATAGATACTATATTTCCTCCCCCACCCTATGACAAAGTTAAATTTACAAATCAGGCATAGTAAGAAGTTAATAATAACTACTAAAATAGAAAATTATAGTAATATACTGTAATCAAAGTTATGTATATATAATCTTGATCTCTCTCAAAATGTCTTATTGTATGTAATATTTTCAGACTTGAAAATATTTGGTTGATTGAAGGTAACTAAAACCACCAAAAGTGAAACTATGGATGGGGCAATGTTACTGCATAATATTAAATTGTTTAAATGTATTATAATTAATTTAACCCATACTCTATTATTAGATTACTTGCAACATTTTTCTATTTATAGCAGTGGTGCAATGGATATCAATAGCGAAACAACTTAACACTCATGTGAGAGTGTATCTTTATGAACACACCCCAGATTTGTCATTGGTGGATCAGTGCATATAAGTATTATGATTTTTATATGTATTGCCAAATTTCCTTTCATGAAAAATGCCTCTGTCTTTATTCTGAGACATATAGGGCAGCAGTAGCATCACTTATAATAGAAACATAGTTTTCATCATAAAAATATAGAATAAATGTAGAATCATTACATTCTTCTCTCGTGGTTTGGATTTTAATAACATGTTTGATCTTAAATAGTAAAAAGAAAGTGCTGAACAATAAATCAAAATCATTAAGTCAGAAAAAAGAACAACAGAAGAATGAAACAAGACCTTTCACTACTCACAAAAATTAACTCAAGGTGGATATAAGACTTAGATATGAGACATGAAAACATAAGCATTCTGAAGGAAAATGTAGGAAAAATTCTAGTAGATATCAGCTCAGGCAAAGAATTTATAACCAAGATCCCAATGGCAATCCTGGTAACAACAAAAATAAATAAATGAGATTTGATTTTTTAATAAAAAATGAAGCTGAGCTTCTGCACAGGCTTGGTGCCTGTAGCACAGTGGTTATGCCATAAGCCACATGCATCAAGGCTAGCAGGTTTGAACCTGGCCCAGCTGTAATAAAAAATAGCCAGGCATTGTGGCGGGTGCCTGTGGTCCCAGCTGGTTGGGGGGGCTGAGGCAAGAGAATTGCATAAGCTCAAGAGTTTGAGGTTGCTGTGAGCTGTGATATCATAGCACTCTACCAAGGGCAACATAGACTCTGTCTCAAAAAAAAAAAAAAAGCTTTTGCACAGCTAAAGAAACAACAAAGCAAATAGATGACCTACAGATTAGGAAAAAATATTAACAAGTTACACATCTGATAAAGGTCTAAGAGCCAGTTACCAAAGAACCCAAGGAAATCATCAAGAAAAACCGAACAATCTTATTAAAATGTAGGCAAAAGACATGAACAAAATCTTCTCAAAAGATGAAAGACATACAGCCAATAAATATGAAAAATACAGCCATAAGAAATTTGAATTAATACCTTTGCAGCAATCTGGGTTGAACTGGAGACCATTCTTTCAACTGAAATATCTTGAGAATGGAAAGACAAACACCACATGTACTCACTACTAAAATGAAACTAACTGATGAGCACACATGTGCACAGAGGGAAATAAAACTCAGTGGAAATCAACCAAGAGGAGGGTGAAGTGGAGGGAGAAATCCTACATAATGGGCACTGTGAAACTATTTGGGTGATGGGCATACCTATAGCTAGGACTCCATCATGATAAAAGTAATACATGTAACCAAAACTTCTGTACCCTTTTAAAATTTTGATATAAAAATTAAAAAACCAA
>NW_003852664.1:3081-5244 GCF_000181295.1 Otolemur garnettii | reverse complement strand
CTACTCTCTTTTTTGGCATCTTCTCCCCCATTTCTTCAACCAACTCTAGTAGAGGGGTATTTATCTTGCTCTCCTAGCTGCTCACAGCTGTAAATTCCTCCCCAAATCACAATGGCACAGCCAAGCAATGAAATTTGTTCTAAAAGTATCTCTCCTTTATTTTCCTATTAGAAGAAAGTCATGAAATCAGTTACCTCACATTAGATAGAGTTTACTTTTATATCTATCTTTAGGTAAAGTAGATGGTCAGGCTAGATCTAATTCTGTCACGTAGATGGAAAACATAAAATCCAAGTGTTTAGAAGTATGATACACCTGCTTGCCACGCCTCCTCTCTCCAGCTATAGTCCTATAAATTCTAACTCCTTAATATTGTTTGAGTTCATTCTACTTTCTACAGCTCCTCTGACCCCAAGTTTAACGTCCTAATCAACTCCCACCTGGGTTACTACCCCACTGAGTGTCCTAAAATTAAAAAACTGACTATGTCAATCCCTTTTAGAAGCCTCCACTTAATAGCTCCATTTAATGTGGTGTAAATGCGTCTTCATGCTAGAGCATCCCCTTACTGCTGTCACTTCACCCATTCTATGTTTTCACCTGTCTACGCTTCCAGCTTCAAACATGCAGAAATTACTTAAGTTCCTCCATATCTCTGTTTTGCAAATGGTTAACCAGATAAATGTTGTCTCTTACTTTTATTTCAACCTTCTGTTTGATGACTAATGTATAATTTCTCTCTTTTCAGTTGGCTGCTACAAGGCTTGGAACCAAATCTGTGTTTTTTGTCTCACAAACACAGATATTTAACAGCCAACTTTTAATTTCACACTTTGGTTCAGTGATTTTTCCACTCTTTTCCCTTTGACTCTTCACACCCTACTGAAAAAAAAAAAAACAAACAAAAAAAACTTATGTTATATTTCTGGTACCTTTTGATATTGAACACATCTTTGAAAGTTTCCTTAAATCCGTAACAATAAATAAATACTGGGTGTCCCCAAAGCTGTTCATAAAGTCACTATACACAGGAAAATGGGAAATTGTAGTTAAATGTACCTTTATCTATAAAGTATTACAAAATATTATGTATAAAATATTCATTGCAAAATTTTACAAAGAGGTGGCCAACACATAAAGAATATTTTGTAGATATTTTGTAAATTATTAGAGAACATGGTGACCTTCCCAAACATTAATTTATTACTTCCTTGATCATTCTTAGAAAATAGAGGGAAACAGTTTTTTGGTGCCCACTACTGGAGCTGATATTTGTCAAGAAATAATTTCTAGGTTAATCAGAGTGTGTTTTGCAAAAAGAGTGTCAACAACACAAAGGGTTTTCATTTAAGCTGTTGTTGTCATCTCCCCTGAGGAGATGTCCCAGGAGGAAGATGATGGCCCTGTGAGAAGTCACTGAAGAGTGGAAAAGGAACATGTGGAAAAAGAAATGGGTTGTACAAAAAAATCTCAGTGCCTCGGTCCCATTATCAGGTATATAATTGCTGGATATAAGTAATTAAGAGGCTTACAAGGTCTGTGCTTGTCTTATGCACACTGTCAGAATGGGTGTGTAAACATTAGAACACACTGCCCTGTCCACTTGGCAGCAGCAGCGAGTTGGCCATTTAGTGATCATTTCTCAATGATTTTTTAGTTGAGCTCTTGCCATGAGCTCCAGAAAGCCTTCTGAAGGTATGCTGGGTTTCTTCTCCTCAGAGCTTAGCATTAGGTCACCAATAATATTGCCCGATGATAAGAAAGAGAAGGTGAAAGAACATGGGAGAAAGATGCAGATGCTTGGAGAACTATTACTCCTTGAAAGAATGAAATGTCTGTTTTTTCCTCTAGGCTCATTTCATCTGTTTGGTTCAGGAAAATCTAATGTCATAAATATTTCTCTTAAATGAAAAATCCAAATGAGGGACTGCCCCAAATTTTGTGTACAATTGAGGTCACATATGTTACATTCCCAGGTTTTCTTTAAATGCTTTGGCAACTGACATGTATAGTATAATTTAGGCATGCCATCTTTTAAATATCCAGTTATACGTTTATCACCAAGGTTTGGGGTTTATATCAGATTTGGTTTTAGGTCTTTTAGGTTAGTTATCCTAGGTCAATTTAATGTTGACTTTAATATCCATTTTAAGTCTTCTGATG
>NW_003852664.1:0-1227 GCF_000181295.1 Otolemur garnettii | reverse complement strand
GTGATAAATGACTCATACATTTTTCTAAGGTAGTAGCACTACTCCACCTATAGGAAGTTATGTGCCTCACTTAATGAGATTATTTTAAAAACTGATTTCTGTCAGTTAAATATACTGAGCACTAACTCATTTGGGGAATAAAGAGACATAAAATTATAAAACTGGATGGTATATTAAAGATCATTCCATTTGCAACTTTCCTTTTGCAGATAAGGAAATTAATGTCCAGGTGTGTCCAAGCTCATATAACTAATTCGTTTTAGAGAGAGGACTGAAGTCCATAGCTCCCGAAGCAATGCCTCAAAGGCCCAAAATGGGAAAATGTGATGGTGAGGAGACCAAATTGTGTGTGGAAATCAGCTCATTTTATAAATTTCCTTGAAATATGCAGAGAGCAAGAAGCTCAATAAAAGGTAACAATGGCAGGATGTATTTTTTAATATCCTTTGGGAGGAAACTGTCCTATGCACATATGACCTACCATTATTCAGAGTCATAATTGTAGCTAACATTGATGCTGATTATACACAGTGTTATTTTTGATCTTAGCTGACTCACAGGACCTAAATTTTGATTTGATTAAAGGAACAGGTGACATTCAATTAGAAAATTTCAAGTTAAACATGGTTAAAGCAATTAATTCCAAATCATTTCCACTGCTACTTGTTTTATAAATCCATGCATTTTCTTTGAGAATAATCACATTAGACATTTTTTAGGCAATAGCACAGATAAAGATTCTTACATATTGCTGGATTTTCTAATTTGGGAGAAGCCACTGTCCTCAGAAATCTCTTTACATTATAAATTTGGTCACGCCTCAAAAATCTTAAACTATTATATCGAGACATTATAAAGTTGTAACTTCCAGGGGCTTTTGTGTCATTAAATGCCCCTCTACCTATAACCCCCTTCCCCAGCCATTTTAGTCCATTGGGAATTTTGTCGCAATATCATCTTTAGTTGCCTTGGAACTTGTGTAAGTTTTATAAGTATAATAATTCAAATCCAGGTATATAATATTTTGATTAATATATATTATTTCTTTTTCAATAAAGATAAATTTATTATACAGTTCTTTTTGGAAAATGGTGATTTTTTTTGATAAACAGTACAGAGTATAAAGGAAACAACCACTCAAAAATTAATATTGGTGACTAAAAGACATCAGGAACTAGGCGAATAACTATTTCAAAGCCTATTTTTCCTTAGCTCTCACAATGAATA
>NW_003852663.1:1217317-1219906 GCF_000181295.1 Otolemur garnettii | reverse complement strand
AAAAAAAAAAAAGTACAAAATATATCAGTTTACTAATTCTACTTTTGTCATATGTTGACAACCTCTTTCCCATCTAGAATGACAAATCATATGTAAATTAGGATTTGTTTGCCCTTATACATGCTATATACACATGTAAGTAAGACAAAATACACAGACATAGTTAATAGACAATGGTAAATCTTGCCTCACTGCAAGCACACTGGCATTAAGCTCTTCTTTCTCCCTCTTCTCCAGAACCTATGCACAAACACAACATGTACTACTCAAGAGGTGGTTTGGCCTTCCTCCTCCCCAAATTTCATACAAACTTTACAAAAGGTATTACTACTTCTACTTTTAGCATATATCAAGCACTTCACAACATCTAGGAAGACTAGTGTTAATGAACCCGCAAAGGATGGTTCACTGTTGCTTGCCCCACAGAAAGCCAATTACTGAGAGAAGGAGGATTGTCAAAGGAGACAACATCTATTTCAGAGGATGTGTCAACTGAGAGGGAGAAGCAGAGACTACCTCAAATCCATCTCCCTGATTAGCAGGATCAAGGGGTTTTTATGGAGATGAAAATCCAGAATGCATAAAGGGAGTGAAGGCCATTGCATGTTTGAGGTGGAGTGCGGGGCACACAAGCACAGTGAGGAATCATGCTGGTACATACATTCCATGAACAAAAAATGGTGGACAAATCCCTCCCGGGGTGGGATTAATATGGTGGGAATTTAGAACTAACTTAGTTGTTCATTCTTTTGTTCTTGTGCACGGGCTCGGTGGCTCTTGAGCACAGTCAGTGCTGGTGTATTGCTTATCTTGTATTTCTCTGGACATTTAGATAGAATAAGGTTCTGTAGTTATCTCAGGGATGTAAAGAGGTCCTGCTGTTCCTGGGAAAAGCTCAAAAGAATTGTCTCAGTGTACAGAAAGTTACAAATTTCTGTTCAGCAGTTTGTACTGAGACCTCTTTGTCTCTTCTCTGCTTTTCCTAAGACTGCTATTGTTAGGTCACTGGAGCTGAGATAACGCTCACTGTTTCATCCCTGTCAAGTCAAGGCCACTTAACTGCCTGCTTCAGTTCTGATGTGAACACTAAAATCTCCTTTGGAATATGAGAGAGCTAAGACACTAAAGAATTATAAAATTTTGGGTATAAAACTGGTCACACTAGGTATTTCAAAAAAGGAGTTAGTATTGTCGACTATAGATGCAGTAGTGAGGAATGAAATGCACACACAAAACAATGATTGTGATATGAAATGTATTCTAAATATAACCAATCTGGCATAGAACCTTCTTCCTCTCCTTCTCAAGATCTTTGGCTCCATGTCCTCTAACCCACTGAATAGATGTGGACAGGTGTCATAGAGGTTGTTTAACAATTCCATTTCAAAGTCATTTCCAGAAGATATTTTTGGTATGATTTTTGTTTTAACAAATGGGTATTTACAAGATGTATCATTTTCCTTTTTTCTTTTTTTTTAATTCCAAATCAATATGAGGGTACATATGTTTAGGTTACATTGTTTTCAATTCTAAGGTAGCTGAACCCTTCACACATGTGTTATTTTCTAACTCTATCATACCGTTGGCAACCTGTGCACATATAAAAGAACTGGATGTAGCATACATTTTCTTTTAAAAGTTTGGGGTAAAACTTGAGAGCAACTTTTTCATATTATAGACACAGACCTCCAATAACCCACTAGTAAATCTTCCCAAGGGGTGGTGGACATTTCCACATTTCCAAATGTGGTATGTTGTTTCTTCTGATATCATGGTGTGGTAGTGCCATGAAGACCAACCACCCAATGGCCCACTAACCAGTCCACCTGTATTCATTCAGGATTCAGATCACCTTCCAGACTCCATTAGGACTAAGTAGGGCTTGCCCTGTTGGGATGGAGCAATTGCGCTGGGACCGGGATCTGTGCTGTTCCATTGGCCAAGGAGATGAACAAGCTTGCTTCCACAGACCCACCTTCTTTGGCTCTCTAAATCTTAGCCGTCCCCTGCAGCTTTGGGGTAGCCACCATGCTTCTCATCCCAGCTGCCACACAAAAGTACGTTGTCCTGGAGGTTTGGCGTGGCTTCATCTAGGCCAGGCAGGGTTGGGCCAGGATGTGGGAAGTAGCCGTGCTCTGATTCTCACCATACTTTCTGCCGGAACTCAATCTTTGTCAATCTTAAAGGTCAAAAGAATCATTTTTCATTGCTCAACACAATGCATTTTAATGGCTACTTATAATTCCATCGTTCATTTAGATATTCTTTACTTACTTTAAGAAACCTCCTATCTGGCTAATTTTTTCTAGTAATTCCCCTGCTTTGGCTATGCTGAAAATGTTAAACATTTTTATAGCAAATTTTTATTGAAAAAGAAAATGGTTTTATGTGTAGGCTAAATGAGCTGAACTAAACTCTGTGTTTGGCCCTAATTATCCCCAAGCAAAGTCACAAGAAAAACAAGTCTAGTATAAAAATCCATTAGCATCTCACTAGCAAATAATAGAGCAGTGAGCACACATGAAACTGGAAGTTCTCTATTGGTGCTAATGTCATTATGTAGGTACCAATATGTGTGTGTGTGTGTGT
>NW_003852663.1:1211345-1217265 GCF_000181295.1 Otolemur garnettii | reverse complement strand
GTTTGGCGGGTCCGGGCTGGGGATTCGAACCCGCCACCTTAGGTGTACGTGGCTGGCGCCTTAGCCGGTTGAGCTATAGGCGCCGAGCCGAGAACTCTTCATAAGAAGAGTTCTTCATGTGGGTTCTTGGAACAATGTTTCTCAACCTCAGCCCTATTTATACTTTAGTCCAGGGATGTCCAACTCATCTATGGGCCATATGCTGGGTTTTTTTTCTTCACACATTGATTTTTTTCAGGACTGTTTTGCTTATCTGAGGCAGCAGATATAGTGAAAAGCATACACAGATCTTTTATTTTGTTCATCAGCTGTCTTTAGTATTTGTGTATTTAGCATATGGCCCAAGACAATACTTTTTCCAATGTGTGTCTGGGTAAAAAAGGTTGGACACTCTTCTTTAGCCCCTATGATTATTTATTGTGAAGACTGATTGTCCCATGCATGTTGTAAATTCAACAGCATCTCTGGTCTTTACCCAATAGATGTTAACTGCATACCTTCTACTCCCATCTGTGACAACCAAAAAATGTCAGAGAGAAGGCTAATATCTCCTGTAGAGATGTAGATCAGTCCTTGTGTGTCATCATCAGTGATGTAACATCAGATATCTGACTAGAACCACCCCACAACTATACACCGCTCTCAAGGAAAGAAGTGTAAATTGCAAACAGATGCCTACTTATAGATAGTACTTCTAGGGAGTAACAATGGAAAATCACAGAAAGGCAATGCAGGACACATAGTGGGAAAAAGAATGTAATGGGGCAAAACATTAGATCAAAGTGATCTGTCTACACACAGGAAATAATAGGAAGATAGAGTGCTGGGGTGCCACACTCACCCTGCAGGCACTGTGGCCGAATTATGAGAGGGCTCCCTCCACTGCCACAGGCTTCTGCCTGGATGCACCAAGGACCTGCCTGTAGTATGTGCAGAGTCATTGCATGCGACAACAAGTGCAATGCGGATCAGGGGGCAGCTGATCCTGGGTTACCGAAGCTGAAGCCGTCCGGTTCTCTTGGGTGCATGGCATCAGGTCAGCACAGGACTCATCTTTGTGATGGTGTCCTTCACACTGCTCCTACTAGGCTAGAGGTAGAGAAGACTAAGTGGAGGCTCTTCTGAGCTATACCCTCTGATTAAATGCCAAGCACTCTTCCCTACAGCACAACTGGATCTGAGTAGAGAAGTTGACTGGGGTGCTTCAGACCTCGACATGGATGGCTTTCCCTGACAACTTCAATGGATCCTGGGGTGGGTCAGAAGAACTTAGCAGTCCCTGAGCTATTGGAACCAAACTCTGTGCATGTGACTTGACATACAAGTAATCCCCATGCCTGCAAAGCAGCCCACCCATCTCTGCCCTCCAGGTCAGATCAACCCACTGCCTGCAGGGCGTGGATTCTGGTTCTAAGGCCCTGCTCAGAAGCCATGGCACTGGCTCCTCCCTAGTACCAGCTCTGAAGTTGTTTAATAGACCTGAGGCTCTGCCCCTGTGGCTCTAGAGTTCTTGCCAGACCCAAGACACTGTTCCCAAGAGTCCAGTGATACACATGGACTCCAGACCCCACCCCCAAAACATCCACCACTGTCACAGAGCTAGTGGAACTGCTCCAAGGTCCAACACTCCACCAGGGACCTCAGCTTTGAATAACCTGTACACTGGCACCTGGTTCAAGAAAACTTCCACAGCCCAGGAACTCACACCATTGCCTAAATAGACTCAGCCAGTGTCCACTGTTACTGTCATGAGGAGACCCTGGGCAGAGCAATTTCCACATCAGCCTCATTGGAAAGTGTCTATCCCAGTACCAACTTGAACTTCCTATAACTATCTGGATAAAACACAACACCCAGCACAAAGAGTATCCAGCACAGGCTTGAACGGTGGCAATCACAGGTGAACAGGGCAAATCAGCTACATTATAAGCTTCTAGTGTGCATGTCCCTCCCCAGCTGCATCAATATTCCAGAGTGGGGAGGAAGCACCCTCTATGAATCACTCCTTCTAATTAAACAGGAGAGTACCCAGAAAAGAACAGTTGTCCTGGAAACCTGTAAGACCTGATTCAAGAAAAGAGGTTTAAGATGAGAAGAAATCAGCAAGAGTATCCTGGCAACATGAGGAAACAAAACACTTTGACATTCCCAAGGGATCAAAATGGAGCTACAGCGGTGAATTTTAACCACAAGAAAATCACTGAAATGACAAAAATGGAATTCAGAATATGATGGCAAATAAGATAAACGGAATTGAAGAGATAGTTGAAAACCAACAAAAAGAAGGCAAAATATTTCAAGAAAATAATGAAAAAGTCACTAAAGAGCTAAACAACATGAGAAAGGATACAAAAGAATGTAAAGAAGTGAAAAAGTCATTTGGGGAATTTCAAAACAGCAGAAAGTTTCAGCAACAGACTCAACCAGGGAGGAGAAAGACTCTCAAACTGTCAAACTAACACACTCATTTAAAGAGGCAGAAAGGGTCAGAAGAAGGCAGAGTAATCACATAGAGATATAAGAGATTATGCAATACAAACTGACATATGAATTATAGGTATTCCTTAGGGAGATGAAGGAAGAGCTGAAAGCATGGGAAATGTGTCCAAAAGAATTTTTAAAGAATACTTCTCTGGTATCACCAGAGATCCAAACATCCAGATACAAGATGGTCATTGAACACTGGGGAGATTCATAGCAAATAGGACATCTCTAAGACACATACTCCCAACCTGGCCAAAGTCAAAATGAATAAGAAAATTCCACAATCAGCAAGACATGAGCAACAAAGTAACTTACAAACAAATAAACACAAAAACACATCAGGCTAAGGACAGACATCTTAGCGGAAACTTTCCAAACCAGTAGGGGGGTGAGCACCTATCTTCAATTTTCCTAAACAGAAAAACTACCAGTCTATAATGTTGTATCCTTACTTAAAAGTAAGTTCCACAATTTATGAAGAAATTAAGTCTTTTCCAGATAAGAAAACACTTAGGGACTTGGTCATAACCATACCTGCCTTGAAGATATGCTCAGAACTGAATTATTATATGTGAATCAGCACAATAGATACCCACCAATGTGAAATCAACCCAAAACATCTAAAGCTCACAACTCTTATAAAAAGATAATGCAAGAGGGAGAGCAAAGCAATAAGGTAATAGCAAACAAGATGAGCAAAACAATACCCCATACATCAATTCTATCTCTTAATGTTAATAGTTTAAATTAACCATTGAAAAAACAGGCAGAATGGACCAAAAAACCACAACATCTGCTGTCTCCAGGAAACACATCTAAACCACAAGGATACATGCAGGCTCAATATGAAAGGAGAAAAAAAAACCATGAGAATGGAAACCAAAAGAAAGCAGGTATAGCCATTCTCATATCAGACAAAATTTATTTTTAATCAACAATGGTAAATAAAGACAAAGGTGGTCATAATACTATAGTAAAGGGAACAATTCAACAAGAGTACATAACAATCTTAAAAATACATGGACTTAATCCACGAGCTTCCAGATATATAAATATAAAATTCTACCACAGCTGTAGAGCTAAGCAAAGAAATACACAGTAGCATTGTAATTGCCAGTTACTTTAACATGGCAATGTCAGAGATGGACAAGTCATCAAAGCAGAAAATAAACATTGGACTTAAATGTGACTCTAGAAAAAATGGATCTAATAGATATTTAAAGAATATACTACCCCAAACAGCTGAATATACATGCTTCTCATTAGCATATGTGATATTCTCCAAGACTGACCATATTTAAGGCCACAAAACATGGCTCAAAAATTAAAAAAATTAGAAATCATAGCATATATCTTTTCAAACAATAGTAGAATGAAACTAAAAATCAATACCAAGAGTAACACTCAACTTTGCACAGTCATGAATATTAAACAAACTTCTGCTGAACAATTATTGAGTCAATGATGAAATTAAGGTGGAAATAAGAAGATACCTTGAACAGAATAACAAAGAAGACACAAGTTATCAAAATCTATGGGATTCAGCAAAAGCAGTTCTAATAGGTAAAATGTAGCCTTCAGTGCTCATATCAAAAAGTCAGAAAGATAACAAATTAACAACATAATATCGCATCTCATGGAAACAAGGACAATAAGATCAAAACCAAAGTCAGCACAAGAAAACAATGAAGCACAGAACAGAACTAAGTGATATGGAAAACAAAAAAATAATACAAAAGGTCAATGAAACAAAATGTTGGTTCTGTGAAAAGATAAACAAAATTGATAGAGTATTTCTAGATTAACCAAGAATATTACAGAAAATTTCCAAATAATCTCAATCAGAAATGAGAAAGGAGATAACACAACACATAACAAAGAAATAAAAAACACCATCCATGAATTCTATATGCAGATAAACTAGAAAACATAGAGACAATGGGTAAATTCCTGGGAACACAGAACTTTTGAAAACTCAGTCAGGAAAAAATAGAACTCCTGAACAGACCAATAATGAGAAGCAAAATTGAAGCAGTATTAAAAACTCTTCTACAAAAAAGAAAAATCCCTGACTCCATGGATTCACAGCCTCATTCTACCCGATCTACAAACAGCAATTTGTATCCACACTGCAGATAGTATTCCATAACACTGAGAAGAAGGGAATCCTCCCTAACTCAATCTATGATACAAAGACAGTATCATGTTGATACCAAAGCCAGGAAAGGCCACAGCAAAAAAAGAATAATACAGACCAGTATCTTTTATGCATATAGATGCAAAAAATTCTCAGCAAAATATGAATACTAAAATTGAACAGCATGTCTTTAAAAAATGCAAATTACTCTATGGGTTTTCCCACTGTATTCTGAATCCCCAGGGCTCTGAAGGCTTCTAATCTCCCTGGGCAATTGATGATGGCCAGGGTATTACTGAATATCTATTGCAGTGACCTGTACTGTTTTGAAATCAAAATGTTATTGAAAAACTTTAAACAGTCTATTTGGCAAAATAAGTAAAAGTTGGCTGAAAAGTCAAGCAAAAACATCTAGCATCCTTACTGTTAAATAGGGAGATAAGGATAGATGATAACAGCAAGGTATTCACATAATCATCAATGTGTATGCACAATAAATATCCAAAAATATGCCAAAGCATATTAGCTGATGAAATGCAATTAAAATTTCCAGAAGAATTTAGATACCTTAATATTAAAAAAACTATGTGAATGTGGATACAGATTTATTCATAGTTTACATGTAAACATAAATTAATATGCCATTTACAGAGAAACCCATCTGGAGAATATGTACTATTTGATATACAATGGACATCTTAGGTCAGGAGTAGGGATTAGGCAAGTGGTGGATGTAGGATAATTTCATTTTATCAATATATACTTCTATAGTGTTCAAAATATTATAATTAGAAAAATTATTAGACAAAATTGAAAAACCATGAAATACTTTTAAAAAATATGTACCTACGATGTTATTCCTTTGAAAGTATATTAAAGATAAGTTTTCAAATTTATCTGAAAAGAGACATTATCTGTGACTATTTGTGTCTGTTTCTATGTCTAGGGTTTGAGGTATATGTGTACGTGTATTTTCATGTGTATGTTTCTATTTCTCAAAGTCTTTTACTTCAAATATAGACATGCTCACATATGTAGCTTGCTCTCAGACCTGTATTTCACACCGTGAATTTAAACATCTCAGAAAATCAGATGTTCATAGAGATTGCTGCCAATATGTGGAAAATTCCAGAATGCTCTGCTGATGTTGCCAAGAACAGACTCTTCTCTCATTTCCACATCACTGGCTGGACTTCTGGCCTCCTGGTCTGAGACTTTCTAGATTGCAATTCTGGCTTTGAGTGTGGGGTGGCATTAATCTCCATTTTCTTCCATTTTCTATGTGGATTTTTCTCCTAG
>NW_003852663.1:1208496-1211174 GCF_000181295.1 Otolemur garnettii | reverse complement strand
GGGCTGGGTTTGAACCTACCACCTCTGGCATGTGGGGCCGGCGCCCTACTCCTTTAAGCCACAGGCACCGCCCCTCTATTTTTCATATTACATAGCTGGATGCTTTCCAGTCAGCCTTTGTGTATTATCACATTTGATAGGATCTCAGTCCATACGGAACTAGATGTAGAGTTAAAGGATGAGGGAATCCTTGGAGTGCTTTGATTCTTCCTGATCCTCAAGAGCTGTAAGGAGTTTTAGACACACTCTCCTTTAGACCTTTGCTAGGTCACAATGGGAGATTCATGGACTGGCTTTGTGCCTGTCTTAACTCTAGAAGGGTGAGTCCTTTTATTAGATCTCTTCAAGGGTGAAGTTTCTTTTTGATACATTACCTCTTCTAGTCATAGGACTCTGGACACAAAGACACACAGATGGGTGGTGCCTGTGGCTCAGTGGGTAGGATGCTGGCCCCATATACCAAGGGTGGCAGGTTCAAACCCAACCCTGGCCAAACTGCAACAAAAAAAATAGCTGGGTGTTATGGTGGGCGCCTATAGTCCCAGCTGAGGCTGAAGCAAGAGAATCGCCTAAGCCCAGAAGCTGGAGATTGCTGTGAGCTGTGATGCCATGACACTCTACCGAGGGTGATAAACTGAGACTCTATCTCTAAAAAATACGAAAGTCACACAGATGAGCATAAAGGAGAGAGTAGGGCCTGAGTATATGACTGGAAAGATCGTAGGACAGAGATCACAGTCCACCAGAGCCCACTTCCAGGGACACCCAGCTACCCTACATCATAGCATCCATCTTTCATCTCACAGCTACAAAGAACTCCCTTTGCTAAACCATCTTCTTCACAGATGGCCAACAGGGAGAAATGTTATGGAAATCAACCCACCATTCCATGTTTTTAGTATCTATGCCATTAAACAATAAAGGCTGGTTATGCTGTATATGTGAGTGTATGTTTATGATCAGGTTCCTATTTCATCTTGCTGAAATCAGTGATTTTTAGCAATAAAAAGGCTGAAAGATAGGCTTTTAAAGGACCATTTTAAAACATCTCCCTGCTGATCACATAAAATTCTCAACTTCCATGTCTCCCACCATACAATGAGATAATAGTGAGATCTCTACTTCCTGGGTATTTGTATCAAATTCCTGAGAGCCATTTCCCAGTAGATGTCAACACAGAGACCTCAATTCAATGTCCAGAGTGGAAGGTGGGGGTTTGTTAGGACTTCCCTAGAAGGCCAGATCCTAGGACTGGAGGGGAAAGATAGTTTAGGACTCCTGAAGAATGCTGCCCTTTGACTTTGAAGCAGACAACGTCCAGCCATTAAAGTACCAGAGGTGCTCAGATCCTGCTTCCTTGCAAGCCCATGCCCGAGGATATGGGTGTTCATCGAGAGACTAAATAAAGCTTTGACCTTCATTTATTCATAACCACATATTGAGTGGCCTGGTCTGTGCTAGGCAGGGGATTAGGCAGGATAACAATGTTTCCTTATCCTTGAAGCTCAGCAAAGACCTACTGCTGTGTCTCTACATTTCAGGGGCCGGTGAAGTCCTCCTCCACTGCGTATGCTCTGGGAAGGTTTTCTCATTTACCCTCTGGACAGCTCCGTAAGGATGGTGTAGTCAGTCCCATTTTACAGATGACCAAGCTAAGCCACACAGAATCCAGGTAACCTCCCCATATAAGTGGCAGCAATGGACCAAGGTTCTACCCTCATCCTTTTTAGACGGCCCTGAGCAGACTCCTTTTTAGAATATGGACTTCCAGGGCTTAAGAAATGGTCAGCTCACACTCCCCTGCTATTGTATCCCCATGGCCCTCCCTCAACAACCCTTCTTGGTGATGAAGATGATAAAAGAGATGAAATCCCACCCTTTGTGCCAAGAGACCTGGAATCAGGGCCCCATGAATTGGATGATTGAAGCAGTGAGTGGGCTCAGAAAGAAGCTTAGGTGTTGCCTTGAGACAGGTGATCTGTAGGGAAGGAAACTAAGTAATATGTACTGACCTACTGTAAGTAAATGTACTTTATATTCCATCTCCCTTAAACAGCTAGTTAAGTTAACCATCACTGTGCCTCTTATTCAAATGAAAGTACTGACTTTAGCAGAGTTTAAGAATATTAAGGAAACAAGTTTGTTGTCTCCTAATCAACAGCTAACCCTGGAATTATTGTAAAGTTTTTTCAAAGTTTTTCTTCATTCCTCCTGGGCTCTGAATGGTCTAATCTCTCTGGGGGCTGCCATTAAGTTCTTCTGGGGTGTTATGTAAATTCTTACACAAAAATTATGGCCTATATTGTTTTTAAGTCACAATATGAAGGAATTTAAAAATATGTTCTCTTATTTTTTTTTGTTTGTTTGTTTGTTTGAGACAGAATCTCACTTTGTCTCCCTTGGTAGAGTGCCCTGGTGTTCACAGCTCACAACAACCTCAAAGTGTTGGGCTTAAGCAATTCTATTGCCTCAGCCTCCCAAGTAGCTTCGACTATAGGCACCTGCCACAGTGCCAGGCTATTTTTAGAAACAGGGGTCTTTGCTGTTGCTCAGGTTGGTCTGGAACCTGTGAACTCAGGCAATCCACCTGCCTCAGCTTCCCAGAGTGATAGGATTACAGGCATCAGTCATCATGCCCCAAGTTTTGGAATTTAAAAATGTGTTCTAAAAGGAAAGCA
>NW_003852663.1:1207812-1208152 GCF_000181295.1 Otolemur garnettii | reverse complement strand
ATACGCAGGATGTATTTAGGCGACCCCTGTGAAAGGGTCATTCAACCTGCAAAGGGGTCCCAATGCACAGGTTGAGAACTGCTGACCTAAAGGGACACATTTGGTGAATATGTACCTTTCTATAAACAACAGACACTTGGGGTCAGGGGGTAGGAGTCAGACCGGTGAAATGTAGATTGATTTCAACTTATAAAAATGCTACTGTTTATTGCTTGAAATTTTTAATCAAGAAAAATATGTACATTTTTTGAGACAGAATCTTACTTTGTCCCCCCTGTTAGAGTGTCATGGCGTCACAGCTCACAGCAACCTCAGACTCTTGGGCTCAAGTTATTCTCTT
>NW_003852663.1:1143360-1205335 GCF_000181295.1 Otolemur garnettii | reverse complement strand
ATCTACTGTGTATGCAATATGCACCCGGCTTTTCTGCAGAGCCCCAGATGGGATTTGGGGGGCAAAAGAAAACAATGCAAACATGAAGCTCATGCTATGTGCTATGCCAGAAGTGATAAACTGTCTAAATCCATTTGAACTCCTGTCTCCTTACCTAATCTACAAAAGTGTTCCCAAAAATCACAGCAGTTGCAGTAGTCTCTACTGTGTAGCAATTTCTTTTTCTTTCTTTCTTTTATTTATTTATTTTTTTGAGACAGAGTCTCAGGCTCTTGCCCTGGGTAGAGTGCTGTGGCATCATAGCTCACAGCAACTTCCAACTTGGGCTCAAGGGATCCTCTTGCCTCAGTTTTTCTATATTTAGTAGAGATGGGGCATCACTTTTGCTCAGGCTAGTCTTGAACTCGTGAGCTCAAGCAATCCACCTGCCTCAGCCTCCCAGAGTGCTAGAATTATAGGCATGTGTAGCAATTTCTTGACCATTTGAATCTCACTACACTGTCACACAAGGAGTGTGGTGTTCCTCCTCACAGTTGAAGTGATGTCACTGAGGAATGAGGATGGAGGAAAGGGAGAAGAAAGGGCAATGGCACATGCCATTCAAGGGACTGTCTTGGAGGTGCCACACAATGCTTCTGCTTACAATCAATAACCTAAATTATTTTTATAATCAGAAACATACTAAACACTTACAAGTAGAAATCTTTGGGAAATGTGAACATGGAAATGGGGAGTGTTTTTTAATTATCTACATTTTACTTTCCCTGTGTTAGTTGAAATATGAAATGTTTATTAGTGTGGGTTTTTTGTTTGTTTGTTTTGCAGTTTTTGGCTGGGGCTGGGTTTGAACCTGCCACCTCTGGCATATGGGACTGACGCCTACTCCTTTGAGCCACAGGTGCTGCCCCATGTTTTGTTGTTGTTGTTGTTTGTTTGTTTGTTTGTTTTTTGAGACAGAGTCTCAAGCTATAGCCCTTGGTAGAGTGCTCTGGCATCATAGCTCACAGCAACCTCCTACTTGGGCCCAGGAGATCCTCTTGCTTGGTTTTCTATTTTTAGTAGAGAGAGGGTCTCGCTTTTGCTCAGGGTGGTCTCAAACTTGTGAGCTCAAGCAATCCACCCACCTCAGCTTCCCAGAGTACTAGGTTTACAGATGTGAGCCACTGTGCCCGGCCCAAGTTGAAATGTTTATAGAAAATATGTATAAAATACTTTCATACTCTGCAAAAGCTTTGAAATTATAGCCTTCAAAAAATAATAAGAAAACTTAAAGGGAGTCAACCTGCTAAAGATTAGATCTCCAGGCTTCATATTAAAACTGAAAGTTTGTACCCTTTAACCAACCTCTCACCATTTTCCTTGCCCCCTTACCCCCTAAAACCACACTCTTTTGTTGCCTGTTTTATGATTTTGACTATTTTTTATTCCATATACAAGTAAGATCGTGCAGTATTTGTCTTTCTGTTTCTGGTTGATTTAATTTAACATAATCCCTTCTGGGTACATACATGTCATTGCAAATTATAGATTTTCTATTTGAGAGGCTGAATAATATTTCTCTCTGTGTGTGTGTGTGCATTTATGCACCACATTTATAAACCACTCATCTGTCAATGGATAATTAGGTTGATTCCATGTCTTGGCTATTTTAAATAATGCTGTGATAAGCATGAAAGTGGACATACCTCCTCAAGATAATGATTATATTTCCTCTGGTTATATATGCATATACTCAAAAGTTGAATTGTTGGATCTTATGGTAGTTCTATTTTTAATTTTGGGGGGAACCTCCATAATGTTTACCATAATGGCTGTACAAATTTTCATTCATCTGACTCCTTGCCAACACTTGTTATTTTTTGACTTTAATGGCCATCTTAACAGGTGTGAAATGACATCTTATTGTGGTATTGATTTTCATTCTTTTATAATTAGTGATGTTACAGTGTCTATGTATCTGCTGGCCACTTGTACATCATCCCTAGAAAACTGTAACTTCAAGTCCTTTGCACATTTTTTTAATACAATTGTTTGGATTTTTCTCCTATTGAGTTGTATGGGTTCCTTATATGTTTTGGACATTAACCCTTATTAGCTGTATGATTTTCAAATATTTTTGTCCATTCTGTAGATTTCCTTTCTTATTTTGTTGATTGTTTCCTTTGCTGTATAGATGACTTTCAGTTTGAAATTATACCACTTGTTTATTTTTGCCTTTGGTCCTGGTGCTTTTACAGTCATAATTAAAAAACAAAAACGAAAACATAAGAACGGCAGCAATGGCTCACACCTGTAATCTAACACTCTCATAGGCTGAGGCAGGTGGACTCTTTGAGCCCAGGCATTCTAGACCAGCCTGAACAAGAGACCTCATCTCTACTAAAAATAGAAAAAAATGGGCCAGGTGCGGTGGCTTATGCCTATAATCCTAGCACTCTGAGAGGCTGAGTTGGGTAGATTGCCCTGAGCTCATGGGTTCAAGACCACCCTGAGAAAGAGCAAGATCCCATCTCAAGAAATAGTTGGGTATTATGGCAGGTGCCTGTAGTCTCAACTACTTGGGAGGCTGAGGCAAGAGGATCACCTAAGTTCCAGAGTTTGAGGTTGCTGTGAGCTGTGATGCCATGACACTCTACCAAGAGCAACAAAGTAAGACTCTGTCTCAAAAAAGAAAATTAGCCTGGCATGGTGGTGGGAGCTGGTAGTCCCACCTACTGGGGAGACTGAGACAGGAGGACCACTTGAACCCAGGAGTTTCAAGTTTCTGTGAGCAAGGCTGATGCCATGGCACTGTAGCCTGAGCAACAGAGTGAGACCCGTCTCCAAGAAAAAAAAAAGGTAAAAAATAAACATAGACAAGACTAATATCAAGGAAATTTTTCTTTCATATTTTCTTATAGGAATTTTATTTTCTCAGGTCCACATTAGTTATCCTGCAACTTCACTGAATTTATTTGTCAGATCTAACAGGTTGGTGGTGGTGTCTTAAGTTTTTCTATATATAAGATCATGTCATCTTCAAGGCATATTTCCTTGATTCAGATGGATTGTAGATAGGGTGAGGATAGTGAAAGAAATTAAGTTTAAATATTGATTATAGTATATATCTTATATTTAAAATGTTGAAATGCAAACATTGAATATGTATTTTATTGATTTCAGAATGTGTAAACTTACACTTTAATATCTCTAAAATCATGATGTTGCTATAACTGTGGCTCATCATAATATAATTGGTAGCATCTTTTGTATTTCTTAAAAATAAATGAAAATGATACATTAACAACTAATTCTCTATATTTCATATAATAATGAACATTCATGAAAATTTAAAACATAAATATTTATGTTGGCATTTTAACATATTTTAAAGTTTAATCCTCAAAATAACTCAGAATGATGACATTTTGAGTGATTTCTTTATACTTTTCTTTTTTCTTGAATTTTTTAGTAATGGGCTTTTTTGGTAGAAAATAATGAAATCACTAATCTAAATGAAATAATGAAAAAATGACATTTTATTACCATTTTAACACAAGGAAATAAAGGCTGAAAGAACTGAGAATACTTGCTCAAATTCACACAACTGATGGATATTATAGCAAGGATTTGGACCCAACCCTCTAACTTCAGAGAACACATGTCTTCCATGGTATCTATCTTGTCATTGATAAAAGGATATTGAAACTGAGAGACTGGTCCAAGTCTCACATCACTTTTTTTCATGCTTTCTATAGCCATTCAGCTTCCAAAGCCATCTTGTAATCACATTGTTTCAATTTAGTAAAGAAGTTAATTTTTAATTGAGAAATATAAATTGTATATATCTTCAGTGTACAACATAACAGATTCTATACCAGAATTATACCAAACCTTCAAAGAAGTGCTCATATCTTTATTTCAGAACTTATTCCAAAATATTGAGAAGGATGCAGTCCTCCTCATCTCCTTTCACAAAGAAAATATCACCCAGATACCAAAACCAACAGAAAAATAACACTACAGTATCATTAATGAATATTGATGCAAAAATGCTCAATAAAACCCTAGCAAATAGAATTCAGCTACACATGAAAAAATAATACATCACAACCAGGTGGGCTTTATCCCAGGGTTGCAAGGCTGGATCAACATATGCAAATCCATAAATATAAGTCATGACACAAACATAAATAAAACAAAGACTATATGATCTTCCCATAGATGAAGAAAAAACATTTGACAAAATTCAGCACCCATGTTTGATAAGAACACTTAAGAAAATAGTCATAAATAGGACATTACTTAAACTGACAGAAGCTATCTATGACTAACCCACAGCCAATATCATACTGACTTGAGAAAAATTAAAAGCATTTTTCCCTAGGACTGGAAGCAGATAAAAATGTCTACTGTTGTCACCACTATTCAATGCAGTGCTGAAAGTCCTAGCCAACACAATTGGGCAACAGAAGGATATCAAGGGTATTCAAATGGGGAAAGAGGAGGTCAATTTATCTCTGCTCTTTGCTGACAATATGATATTATACTTAGAAAATCCCTAGGACTCAACCACAAGACTCCTGGAGGTGGTCAAGAACTAGAACAATGTCTCAGATTATAAAATCAATGTTCACAAATCAGTAGCCTTCATATATACCAACAACAGGCAATTGAGAATCAAATCAAAGCTATAATATGCTTCACAATTACATAAAAAAAAATGAAATACCTTGGAATTTACTTAACAAAGGATGTGAAGGATTTCTACAGAGAGAACTATGAAACCCTGAGAAAAGAAATAGCAGAGGATATTAACATACTCATGGTTGGGAAGAATCAACATTGTTAAAACATCTATACTACCCAAGCAATCTACAGATTTAATGCAATCCCCTTTAAAATACTAATGTCATACCTCGAAGATTTTTTGTTGCTCTTGTTACAGTTTTTGGCTGGGGCTGGGTTTGAACCCACCATCTCCAGCATATAGGGCTAGTGCCCTACTCCTTGAGCCACAGGCACCACCCATACCTTGAAAAAATAATTCTATGTTTTGTATGGAAACATACTAGAAAAAATTTAATTTAAATTTTATCTTTGTAATTTTTTAATAAACTTCTTATAAAAATTACAAAAATAATAGAGAATTCTGGGGCAACACCTGTGGCTCACTGGGTAGGATGCCAGCCCCATATACTGAGGGTGGTAGGTTTGAGCCCAACCCTGGCCAAAAAAAACCCTGCAACAACAACAAAAATAAATGGCTTGTTGTTGTGGCAGGTGCCTGTAGTCCCAGCTACTCTGGAGGCTGAGGGAAAAGAATCACCTAGACCCAGGAATTGGAGGTTGCTGTGAGCTGTGTGATGCCAGGGCACTCTACTGAGAGCAACAAAGTGAGACTCTGTCTCTACAAAACAAATAATAATAACAGAGAATTCTCATATATACTTCACTCAGATTTTCCAAATGTTAATGCCTATCCCAAACAGAGAAAAATCATCCAGTTCAAAAAATTTGCATTGATACAAACTTGTTTAGGGACCCCCCCTTATACTATTACCTTCAATTAACAATTAGTCTGGGAGGGGCAGAGCATGGTGGTGGACAGGAAGGATGTTTAGCTCTCCTGGAACAATAGGTGAGAATGAGTGGGCTAGATAATTCCCGGCCTGGAATATTGGTGTGGAAAGGCAGTTGGGGGGTGTACAGTGAGGGGGAAGATTGTTGGATTTGGAGTATAATCCAGTGATGCAGAGGCTGCCAGGAAAGGTTCTGCCCCGGGTTGCAGCTGCAGGTGGCACTGACGGCAACCAGCCCCACCACAGAGGATTGCAGTTCCCAGTTTGTGGGGAAACTTGATATTGTGTGGAAAGATTGGTGAAGTGTGGATTCCCGAGCAAAATTAGGTGGCCAGAGTAGGGTACTGTTTGGTGTGGCACCACCACGGTTAGGCAGTGGGAGAGACACTCAGACAGGAAAGATCCCTGAGAGGAAGAGGCCTTTGTTTTGGAATTTGGGAGATGGTGGTTGCAGGTGGGCCAGTCATAATGATTTGAGTCTCACTCACAGGCAGTCATCCTACACTTGGAACTGGCCCAGGATGTCCCACACTTCACTGGAACTGTTGCAGGGAGCATTTGAGAAACCTGTCTGTGAAGATTTTTTGAGATCAGTGGAATCAGCAGTTGGGCAAGGTCTAGGCGCCAAGCGGGTAATCCGGCAACACCAAGAACAATTTAAGCCGGGAGATAGGTATAAGCCTGGGAACCACTTGTGGCACCCTCTGGTGTCCAGAAAGTATATTGCAACATGAATATATTCCTACTAAAGTCATCCCTACAGCATATATATAGTCGTATGTTTATATATATAAATAATTTTTTGGCTTTTTTTGTCTCTTTGCTCATTCTTTTTGATTTTTTCTTTGTTTTTTTTTGTAGGAGTTATTGTTAATTTTTTTGTTTTTAGACAGAGTCTCACTACGTTGCCCTTGGTGGAGTGCCATGGTGTCACAGCTTACAGCAACCTCTCTCTTAGGCTGAGCAGGTCTCTTGCCTCAGCCTCCCAGGTGGCTGGGACTGCAGGAGCCCTCCACAGTACCCAGCTGTTTTTGGTTGTGGTTGTCATTGTTGTTTGTTGGGCCCTGGGCCAGGTTGGAGCCTGCCAGCTCTGGCGGGTGTGGCTGGTGCCCTGGCTGCTGGGCTACTGGCAACAAGCCCTCCCCTCCTCTTATGGTTGCTGAGATTGCTTACATCAGGATATTTGAGTTTTTTTCTGTTTTTGCTTTTGATTGTTTGTGTATCTGATTGCTTTTTGTTTGTTTCTTTGTTCATTTTCTTTCAATGTGCCTTTTGTTCTGCTAAAACCTTGGGTTGGCTACTTTCTCTAACTTCAATTTTTACATTCAACAAAAGCAAAGGGGAGTGGAGGATGATAACCAACTGAAGCCAGCTTTCAAAAGAAGCTTCTGTCCAGAGGGAGAGATAATGGTCAGAAAGAACACAACAAAGCTGAAGGGTGGGAGCCAAACTGTGAGAAGATATTGGTAATTGCATGTCTTCTCTGCTGAGGCAAGCTGCAACTCCAAGGAAACAAATTTCAGGTACAGAACCCACCCCAAAGAGGATGCATGTCTGTCCCCTCCACCAAGAGGGTTGATTGGTTGCTTGCTGTGAGATCTCTACTAGTGAGTGGTGAACTGAGGTCCTCTTCTCTCACCCCACGGGAGTGAGTTGCTGGAAGCTGGGACTCCTTCTCCAGAGAGTCCCTGCTGTGAGCCTGGACATTCTCTTGTTTGGCATGGAAGTTGAACAAATATTTTCCCTGCCACTTTGAATTTCCAGTCCACCCTTTCCCCTAGCCTGGTGTTCTAGAAGCCCAACCCCTGCGGAGACCAGAACATTTGTGTTTCTTTGTTAAGACTGGGCATTGCATGGTCTCAGGTCTCAGGCAGCTATACTGTACCTGTGAATCTGGTAACAGGGCAGAAAGGCACAGGGGAGAAGGTGGCTGGCTTGGCCCTGAGAAAGAGCAACTTAGCAGTGGGCAGGGGCATGGGTCTCTGTAAGTCGGGTGGAGGCTGAAGAACCGCTGAGGTATGGGAACCCAAGTGGAGACACCTCCCACCTAGCAACAGCATTAAAAGAGTGATCACACTGGGGTAAAATTTTGGAGGGACACCTCCCCAATTCTGTGGACTGCTGGAGGGAGCTAGATCTCACATTGCAGGGATACCATAGGAGCAGAGTGGCTGGGGCAGAGGCACAGTCTCTGAGGGTGAAAAAAAATTGCTGCTTTGTTAACCTCTGGTTTGGAACAAGCTCAGGTGGAACACTCCAGTTTCCATTGAGCACCTGAGGTAATCAGACTTCAACTCCCCAGCCAGCTGGTAGCAAAGTGGCCAATGAGGCATTGACTTCCCTCTGACTCTAGCAGGCACATTTGCTCATTGGCGGGAACTGGGCCATAGCCCTGTGGGGCTATGAGTGCCTGGGTGTGACAGAGATGCAAGGTGGGAAAGGAGGCACCAGCCCCCCTGGACTATTTTGCTGAGTGGGCCTTTCTGACTCCACAGAGCCCTGGAGTGAGTTATACTTGAGCTCCCAGTGGACCCCACTGCATAGATGCTGAAGACCTTTTGAACTCTGCCACCTAATCGGTGTTTGTGTTGACCAGGACAATTGGTTTGAAACTCTTGACCTGGGCCAATCACCTAGGGACCCACCAAGGTTGTACCCTGGTTGTGTTGTTGTGAGAGTGCAGGATTCTCCCATTCTAGTTGTCACCAGTGGGGAGGGAGTGTCTTAGTTGCTTATATATCTCCACACCTGAGATTTCAGCCCAAAGCCACTGATTAACTAGGATTGGACAGAGACTATCTGAATACAGGTCAGAGCCATTTAGTCCCACCACACTAAGCAGGTCCCCAGAGTTTCAGGCTATAGTACTGAACTGGAGCTTTGTAAAGCTCTAAGGGAAAAGCTGCAATCAGTAGTCCCAGTTCTTTGGTAAATGGATGGTTAATTACAACTCCAGGAGCCCTCAATTTAAATTTACCTTGCCAGCTTCTCTAGGCAAAAGGTGAAAAATAATCATCGGGTGGAATCAGGGGAAAAACTCTGGTAACATGAATAATCAGAGTAGATCAACTCCCCCAAGGAATGACAAAGGAGACACAACAGAAGATCCCATTCATAAACAAATGGCTGAAATGTCAGAAATTGAATTCAGAATTTGGATTGCAATAAGATTAACAGAATAGAGGTAAAGATGGAATTAGAAATTCAAGGAGCAATTCAAATTTGTCTCAAGAATTCAATAAATTCAAAGACAAATTCACCAAATATTTTGACACATTGAGGCAACAACTTTCAGCCCTCAAAGATCTGAGACATACAGTAGAATCCCTCTGTAACAGGATGGAGGAGGCAGAAGAAAGGATCTCTGACATAGAAGACAAAGCTTTTGAATGCTCTCAAACACTCAAAGAGGAAGAGAAGTGGAGAGCAAAAATGGATCATTTCCTGAGAGAATTGTGGGACCACTCTAAAAGAGCAAACATTCACCTCATAGGAATCCCTGAAGGAGAAAAGGATGGTCTGAAAGGCACAGGTACTCTACTAAGAGGTAATTGAGGAGAACTTCCCAAGCATGGCAAATGATACTGAAATTCAGATAGCAAAGTTTCAGAACCCCAGCATGACTCAACCCAAATAAAGCATCTAGACACATTGTAATTAACTTTGCCAAATTCAATATGAAGGGGAAAATCCTGCAAGCAGCCAGATGTAAGAAAATCATAACCTACAGGGGGAAGAATGTTAGAATGAATCCAGATCTCTCTGCTGAAACTTTTCAAGCCATAAGAGGATGGTCATAGACCTTCAATCTCCTAAACAAAACAACTTTCAGTCCAGGATCCTGTATCCAGCTAAATTGAGCTTTATTTATGATTGAGAAGTTAAATACTTTAATTACATGCACACTTTGAAGAAATTTGCTATAACCAAACCAGCTTTTCAGGATATCCTCAGACCCATACCCCATAATGACCAGCATAATGCTCTACCACCAAAGTAAACTCACTCTGAAATTCTTGACCAAAATCCAATTTCCACAGTGGTGAAAAGATTCAAAATGTCCACTAGACTTTTGAAAAACTTGACACTCAAAATATTACCAGGCTAATCAATACTCTCAATTAATGTGAACAGCTTAAACTGTCCTCTTAAGAGGCACAGGTTGGCTGACTGGGTACAAAAACTCAGGCCAGATATCTGCTGCATACAAGAATCTCATCTTACCTTAAAGGATAAATATAGACTCAGGGTGAAGGGGTGGACATTTGTAATCCAGGAAAATGGAAATCAGAAAAAGGCAGGCATGGCAATTTTATTTGAAGATACACTAGGCTTTAAACTAACAAAAGTAAGTAAAGAGAAAGATGATTTCATATTCATTAAGGGAAACACTTAACATGATGAGATGCCAATTATTAATATTTAGGTGCCCAACCAGAATGCTCCTCAATTTGTAAGGGAGACCCTAACAGACATGAGCAATTTAATATCTTCTAGCATCATCATAGTTGGAGATTTTAACACCCCTTTGGCAGTGTTGGATAGATCCTCCCAAAAGAAACTAAGCAAAGAAATTTTGGACTTAAACTTAACCATACAACAATTGAATTTAACAGACATCTACAGACATCCAAACAAAACTGAGTATACATTCATCTCATCAGCCCTTGGAACATCCAAAATTGATCACATCTTAGGTCACAAGTCCAACCTCAGCAAATTTAAAAGTATAGAAATTATTCCTTGTATTTTCTTGGATCATCACACAATAAAAGTTGAACTCACTAATAACAGGTATCTGTATACTCATACAAAGACATGGAAACTAAATAACCTTATGCTCAATGATATCTGGGTCTTAGATGAGATTAAGAAGGAAATTGCCAAATTTTTGGAACAAAACAATAAAGAAGACATGAATTATCAGAACCTGTGGGATAACTGCAAAGGCAGTCCTAAGAGGGAAATTTATAGCACTACAAGCCTTCCTAAAGAGAACAGAAAGAGAGGAAGTTAATAACTTTATGGGACATCTTAAGCAACTGGAAAAAGAAGAACATTCCAACCTCAAATCCAGCAGAAGAAAAGAAACAACTACAATTAGAACAGAATTAAATGAAATCGAAAACAAAACAATCATTCAAAAGATCAACGAATCGAAAAGTTGTGTTTTTGAAAAATTCAATAAAATTTATAAACCTTTGGCCAACCTAACCAAAAATAGAAAATTAAAGTCCATAGTATCATCAATCAGAAATGACAAAGGCAAAATAACACTAGACACCTCAGAAATTCAAAAAGTCCTTAATGAATACTTCAGAATTATGAAAATCTGAAAGAAATTGACCAATACTTAGAAGCACGCTAACTTCCTAGACTTAATCAGAAAGAATTGGAAATGCTGAATAGACCTATATCAAGTACTGAAATAGAATCAACTATACGAAATCTCCCAAAAAAGAAGAGTCCAGGACCAGATGGCTTTGCATCAGAATTCTACCTAACCTCTAAAGAGGAACTAGTACCTATATTACGAAACCTTTCCCAATATGTCAAAAAAGAAGAAATACTTCCCAATACCTTCTATGAAGCAAATATCACCTTGATCCTAAAACCAGGAAAAGACCCAACAAGAAAAGAAAACCATAGACCAATATCTTTAATGAACATAGATGCAAAAATATTCAGTAAGATTCTAGCAAACAGAATCCAGCAACACATCAAACGAATTATACACCATGACCAAGTAGGTTTTATCCCAGGGTCTCAAGGTTGGTTCAATATACATAAATCTATAATATATAGATATGTAAATATATATGTAAATATAATACATGTATATATGTAAATATATATATGTAAATATAATACATCACATAAACAAACTAAGAAACAAAGACCATAGGATTGTCTCAATAGATGCAGAAAAAGCTTATGACAATGTCCAGCATCCTTTCACAATCAGAACAGTTAAGAAAATAGGTATAGAAGGGACTTTTCTTAAACTGATAGAGGCCATTTATAGCAAACCCACAGCCAATATCATATTGAATGGAGTAAAATGGAAAACATTTCCACTCAGATCAGGAACCAGGAAAGGTTGCCCATTTTCTTCACTGCTTTTTAACATTGTAATGGAAGTCTTAGCCATAGCAATCAGGCAAGAGAAGGCAATCAAGGGTATCCATATAGGGTCATAGGAGATCGAACTTTCACTCTTTGCAGATGATATGATTTTATACCTGGAAAACACCAGGGACTCAACCGCAAAACTCTTAGAAGAGATAAGGGAATACAGTAGTGTCTCAGGATACAAAATTAATCCTCACAAATCAGTAGCTTTTATATATACTAATAATAGTTAAGCTGAAGAAATAGTCAAGGACTCTATTCCTTTTACAGTAGTGCCAAAGAAGATGAAATGTTTGGGAATTTGCCTAACAAATGATGTGAAAGATCTCTATAATTAGAATTATGAAACTCTGAGGAAAGAAATAGCTGAAGATGTTAACAAGTGGAAAAACATACCATGCTCATGGTTAGGAAGAATCAACATTGTTAAAATGTCCATATTACCCAAAGCAATTTACGAATTTAATGCAATCCCTATCAAAGCACCACTGTCATACTTTAAAAACCTATAAAAAATATTACTTTGTTTTATATGGAACCAGAGAAAACCTTGAATAGCCAAGAAATTACTCAGAAATAAAAACAAATGAGGAGGAATCACACTACCAGACTTCAAACCATACTATAAATCCATAGGGATCAAAACAGCATGGTATTGGCACACAAGAGAGAGGTAGATGTACGGAACAGAACTGAGAACCAAGAGATAAACCCAGATACTTATCATCATTTGCTCTTTGACAAGCCAATTAAAAACATTCAGTGGGGGAAAGATTCCTTATTTAACAAATGGTGCTGGGAGAATTGGCAGGTGACCTGTAGAAGACTGAAACTGGACCCACACCTTTCACCATTAACAAAAATTGACTCTCACTGGGTAAAAGATTTAAACTTAAGATATGAACTTATAAAGATTCTTGGAGACAGTGCAGGAGAAACACTTGAAGAAATTGGCCTGGGAGAATATTTTATGAGGAGGAACATTCAGGCAATTAAAGAAACACCAAAAATACATTACTGGGATCTGATAAAACTAAAAATATTCTGCACAGACAAGAACACAGTAAGTAAAGCAAACAGACAGCCCTCAGAATGGGAGAAGATATTGTCAGGTTATGCTTCTAACCAGGGTTTGATAACCAGAATCCACAGAGAACTCAAACTTATTAATAAGAAAAGAACAAGTAATCCCATTTCATTGTGGGCAAGAGACTTGAACAGAAGCTTCTCTGAAGAAGATAGGCACATGGCCTACAGACACATGAAAAAATACTCATATCTTTAATCATCAGAGAAATGCAAATCAAAACCACTTTGAGATAGCATCTAACTCCAAGAAGAGTGGCTCATATAACAAAATCCCAAAACTACAGTTGTTGGCATGGATGTGGAGAAAAGGGAATACTTCTGCACTGCTGCTGGGAGTACAACCTAACATCTCCCTTTTGGAAAGAAGTATGGAGAATACTCACGGATCTAAAAGTAGACCTGCCTTTAGACCCTGCAATTCCTCTAATAAGAGTATATCCAAAAGACCAAAAATAATGTTATAACAAAGATATTTGCACTAGATTGTTCATTGCAGCTCAATTCATAATAACCAAGTCATGGAAGAAACTCAAGTGCCCACTGACCCATGAATGGATTAATAAATTGTGGTATATGCACACCATGGAATATTATGCAGCCTTAAAAAAGATGGAGACTTTACCTCTTTTACGTTTACATGGACGGAGCTGGAACATATCCTGCTTAGTAAAGTATCTCAAGAATGGAAGAAAAAATATCCAATGTACTCAATACTATTATGAAAACAATTTACGATCATTCACACTTCCATATGAAGGATAGATCACAGCTATGGCCCAAGATGAAGGAGGGAGAAGGGGGGTATGGGAGGAGGGAGGTCAGATCAAGGGAGGGTGAATGGTGGGATCACACCTATGGCGCATAAAGCAAGGGTTCATGTCGGATCTATTAGTATAGAGTATAAATATCTTAACATAATAAATAAGTAAATGAGATGAGCTATATATTAACCAGTGTGATGTAAGCATTCCTAATTCTATATGAAATCAGCACATTATACCCCATAAATGCATTAATGTAAATATGATCTATGTGTTTATGATTTAATAAAAACAACAACAACAACAACAACAAAATTAGTTTGAATAGTCCAATGGTTGAGAACAAAATCTCTGTCACTGGACAGACCTAGGTTCTACTCTACCTTCTGTTACCAGCTAATTGTGTGACTTTGGCAGTATGTATAACTGCTCTGAAATTCTGTTTCCTGTTCTATAAAATAAGAAACTAAAATATAAAATAAAAAAAAACTAACTATAAATAAAAATAAAAACTAACTATAAAATAAAAAATTAAAATCACTTCCCTTAGCTATTTTAAAGATTAAATTATATAATACATGGGTATCATTGGCTAGTGATAATGGCCAGTGGCCAGTGGTAACATTCTTCAAATGCTAAATGTTAACTATCATTTTTATAACAGTTCTTCTGTATCAGCTTAGTCACTGGCCTAGAGGGCCTTATAGCATGAAGCCCACTTGTCTACTTTCTTTTTTCTTTTTTTTTCCAGTTTTTTGCTGGGGCTAGGTTTGAACCCAACACCTCTGATATATGGGGTATATGAACCCAACACCTCTGGTATATGGGGCCCCACTCCTTTGAGCCACAGGCACTGCCCCCACTTGTCCACTTTCAACAATGTAAGTGATCGTGGAGCACCTGGCCTTGAAGCTCCAAGGTAGGGTCTCACCTTGAAGCCCTGACTCTTATCTACCTTTCTCCAACACCCCTCTCCTCTCAAGATGTCCCTGGCCACCCTCTGTTTCAACATAGGTAAAGGAACAGTCTTACATCCAATGTAACTATCTACTTGAGCTATATAAATTCCTTATGTAAAGAGAAGTCACTTTTCAGGGCACATAAAACTTTTCATTGCAACCTTCCAGAAAAAAAGGAATAAACAGGAATGAAGCAAAAGATGAAGAGGGTGAAGGCAAGTGAAAAGAAGTGGAGTGGAATGTAGAAAGGAGCATGACACAGCAGAAATGCACCTAATCAAGAGTTTGTTACCATCCTTAATCATGGCACCTAAAAATTGTTATGTTCTGAATGGAGTTTAACAGTCTGGGTATATAATGCCAGCAATTCCTCCTGGGTCTGGACACTCCTTCTTTTAGTCCTTGGACACATTAGGTTCTTCAACAAAACCTCATAGTAATCTAAGGTCATATTGTAAATATAGTCAGTTAAAATCTCCAGGTATGGCTGATGATTTTGCTCAGAGATGTGCTGCCTAGTTAGAATTTTCCTAGCTTGCTCATATAGCAGTGATTTAAAAAAAAAAAAATTGAAGTCAGATCTTCACCTTTGATCTTGTCTGATTGCTTTAAGTTTAGCATACTAAACTCAAGGTCATTCTGATTTTTGATCATGCCATCTTTTATATTACTAGGCCAAGCTTTGAGTCATCAACTAATATGAAAGTATGTTATAGGTTAAGAAAGAGAAGAAAGGGAGTGGCACACTCTCTGGGTATCAGGATGCAGACTAGGCGTACAACCTCAAAGCATGTAGGGAAATATGAGGGTGAAGAAATGATCTGAAGAGGGAAATAAGCATCATCATATTAGTTATCACTGTAAATCCATGCCCTTGATCCCTCTTCTATTTCCATCTACTCCAGAGACACTTATTAGAGAATAAACCCCATAAGGAACCCCAAACTATATTTTACAACACTTCCAGTATACTGTATCATAGGCACAATATTCCTACCATTTACATGCAGTATTGTTCAACTTTTTTTTGTTTGTTTGTTATTTTGGGACAGAATCTCACTTTGTCGCCCTGCATAGAGTGCTATGGCATCATAGCTCACAGAAACCTCAAATTCCTGAGGTTGAGCAATCCTCTTGCCTCAGCCTCTCAAATAACTGGGACTATAGATGCTCACCACAATGCTTGGCTAGTTTTTCTATTTTCAGTAGAGCCACAGTCTCACCCTTGCTCAGGCTGGTCTCAAACTCCTGAGCTCAGGCAATCCACCCACCTCAGCCTCTCCGAGTGCTAGGATTACAGGTGTGAGCCACTACACCTGGCCTATTCAACATTTTTTTTTTCTTCTGCTATACATTGAAAGAAGATGACTTGTCTTGCAGAACACATTAAATACACAAACACAAAAGCTGATGAGTAAAAAAAAAGTTTATGCATAGTTTTTGTGATGCTCACCACCACTGGTAAGCAAAACAGGCCTCAAATAATCCACATGCAACCTGAAGGCCATAGGTTGGACACCCCTGAAAGGACACCCCATTCTATTTCTCAAGGTTTCAGCAGTTAACTTACGCTACTTATTAAGTAGAGTTTTCCTAGCCTAGCTCAGAGGGAAAGCATATATCTGTCCTGGACCTCACATTTTCAGTTTCACTGCTTAATACACATTTCACAGGGCCTGATTCTTTAATAACCCACGTGGCACTTACTATAGCTATATTAAACCTGTAAGAATAAGTTCCATTATGTCCTAAAGTGACAAATAACCATTCTGAACAAGAAGAGCCTAAAAACAGGGCTGACTAGTGCTGCAGTAGAAACTTTACCCCAGTCTGATTGACAGGGAGACTTTAGACAATGCTTTTAATATTATCATTCATCTGGCCTTGAGTCAACTCAGCTATACTTTCATCATTTTTTCAGTATCTTATAAAGCTGGATATTATCAAATACTTTGAAATTATTATGTTTTAAATAAATGTTTGGCTTTTTAGACCAAATAATCTTTTGGAAATATTATTTTTATAGTGAAATATTATTTTTTATGGTTTTATATATTCCAAATTTTAATTGCTCAATTTTTCTCCATAGAGTCACAAATATGTTTTATATTCCAGTAAAAAAAATTTTATTAGAAACCGGAATCACGGCACAAAAATAATAGTATTATCATGAAATACCTCCCAACCTTGATTTCTCTATAATTACTCTGATTTTTCTCATTTCCTATGCACTGCAAATTGAAAAGCAAACTGAAAAAAAAGAAATCAGGTGAGGACTGTGTGATGTGGTGAAACATGAATAGTATATGAGTTCTAATCTTGGCTTTGCCACCAAAGAGACATGCAACTTTGAGAAAGTTTCTTTATCTCCCTGTGCAAGAAGAAATAGTAACTGGGTTGTAGATTATTTAGGTGGTCATTTTAAGTTGCATCAGCATATGTGCTGTTGCCATTTGTCAGCTGTTTGCTTACTTGTTAGCTCAGTGCACTCAGAAGGAGGGCTTTCTTTGACTAAAATGTCTTCTATGGTAATGAAATCTTTCTTTGCTCCCCACACCATGTCTAATGTAGCCTTTCTGTGAGGTTAAAAAATAATAACTACCTATGTCTCTACAGATACTTTCACCAGCCCTCTGCATATAGTCACTCGCTATCTAGATTAGTGGTTCTCAACCTTCCTAATGCCACAGCCCTTTAATACAGTTCCTGTGGGTCACAACCCACAGGTTGAGAACCGCTAGTCTAGATGATTTGTTCACACTGGCCAGTGAGGTTCTGGTACCCTAAACTGGACAACAAGGATCAAACTTCAAGTGATCATTGCTTATTTTCTTTAGCTTTCTAGACTTGTGGACATCTGAGAGGTTGCAAAGCTGGAAGACCTATGGCTGGTTTGCATCTTGTTTGTCCTCACTTGACAGTAATTCTGTAATGGCTTTTGCACTCAAGTATTCAGTATCTATTACAGAATACTACCAATATTAAAAGAAAACATCAGAAAAATTGAATTTAATAAAATTATTTGGCCAAAGAACAATTCACAAATCAGGCAGCATACAGAACAAGAGACCTCACCCAGCAGAGTGATCAGGTTGCTTTTATAGGCCAAACATGGAAGCAAAGTAAAGGAATCACTTGTTTGGCTATAGCTATGCATTTGCCTTATTTTGGCATGGTCTTATCTGTTGGCTTCCTATGACTTGGCTTTGTTGAAGCTTGCCTGTTTTCGATTGACTGAAACTTGGCTATTTGTTACAAAATAAATATACTTCTAAGTTAGGTTCTGGTTTGCTTTGTTAGGTAGAAATTCAAAGTACAGACACAGCTTCAGACCAGTGGCCCCCTGCTTTTTTAATTTAGCACATGGTAATGTGGGTAGGTGAGAGTTAGGATTTATTAGAAACTAAAATACCTTTGTTCTTGGTAGTTGCCTTTAACCAAAAGATATGTTTCTCAACAAACACAAAACATAATTTAATAATTTAATGTGTTAACATAGACAGTCTTTGATTATACGCCTTCGATGATCTCCATTAAACGTAAGTTTCCTCATTAGATATATAGCTGGACCATTGGACCTAAGGTTAAGATGAGATTTAAAGTCAAAGTTATATATAGAATGGGCCAATATTTTGAGTGACTGAATGCATATGTTTCTGAGAACATTGCCAAAAAAAAAATCAGAAATTATATTTTATCATTGCTCATTTGGAATTGTTCATCCTATTATTTCTATTTTCCTAACTTATAGATAACTAGGAGTTAAATATATAATTGTAAGCAAAGATGTTATATGTGATCATGACCAAGCCATCCCTTTATTGGGAGATAATTCCATAACAATTGATCAAATGGTAAAGATTTAATCTGATTGTTAAAAAAGTAAAATGGAGTAATAATCCCAGAACTCTGGGAGACTGAGGCGGGCAGATTGCCTGAACTCAGAGGTTTGAGACCAGCCTGAGCTAGAGGGAGACCCCACCTCTAAAAATAGCCGGGTGTTGTGGTGGGCACCTGTAATCCCAGCTACCGGGGAGGCTGAGGCAAGAGAATTGCTTGAGCCCAGGAGTTTGAGGTGGCTGTGAGCTATGACACCATGGCACTCTACCAGGGGAGAAAAGGTGAGACGCTGCCTCAAAAAAAAAAAAAAAAAAGTAAAGTAGAATTATCCTTAAAACAATTATGTTATAGTTCTCCTTTGGGGGAATGAGAGGCTAATGGTAAGTCATTGTAAAAATAAGATTAAGGCATTCACTTTGATACTGCTTCCTGAAGCTTGAGAAATCCACTTAATCCCTGAAATTTAATTTACTCTTTTCTTTTAACTCTGCTGCAGAATCGAACACCAGGTCCTAGGCAAGACTGAAGAAAAAGAGAGTCCAACAGTATCCTATGCCAGTTTCTTCAATGTCAGTGAAAAAGCTGTTCTCATTTAACTATGCATGTGAATAGTATCAGAAAATATGCTGGAGGACAAATGCTCCTTGGAGGTGAAAAACAACTCAAAGGTATGGATAGCCCTACTGCCTGGGTTTTTGTAGCCATCTCTTCCAGGAGCAAGCCAAGGATGGATTTTATAGATAATAATCTCACCAATACTTGTTCATTTCCAAAATAAGCATCCCTTAACCCTTGGGGTAGTAGTATGGGATTTTGTTACAAAAAGATCCAGTCTGTAGTCCTGGCTCCACTATTTATTAGATATTTGAGTTTAGCAAAGTTACTCAATTTTATGTAAAATAAGAATTATGATATCTATTAGATGGGATTATTATGAGAATTAAACAAAATAATGTATAGTAGAGGCACCACAAACATTAGTTTTCTTCTTCCACTTGGCCCTTTATAGGTTAAAATAATGCTGATAATTTCATATATTGTTACTGGATGCAGCAAATAAATGTGTTTGAATATTATAACATTACCACTGGTCCTATGAAGATGGAGCATATGTAGATTTGGCATATTAAACTAGTTAATGTTATTATTATTTTCTTTTTACAAAGTCAAACAGAGTCTCACTCTGTTGCCCAGGCTAGAGTACTGTGGCATCAGCCTAGCTCACAGCAACTTCAAACTCATTCGGTCAAGTGATCCTTCTGCCTGAGCATCCCTAGTAGTTGGGACTACAGGTACCCCATGCCCATCTAGTTTTTCTACTTTTAGTAGAGACAGGGTCTTGCTCTTGCTCAGGATGTTCTCAAACTGCTGAGCTCAAGGGATCCCCCTACCTTGGCCGCCTAGACTGCATGGGAGGATTATAGTCATGTGCCACTCGACCCAGCCAGTTAATATTATTAATAGGGAAGGTATTGACTGGTTGTAGTGTCAACCTAGAAGGAAAAGTCTGAATCATGACATATAATTCAAAGGTTGCTTATGATACATTACCCAGTTGCCTTGGAAAGTGCTCTGTCAAGTCTTTGTTACAATAAGATTTTAAAATGCAAAGTGAACAAGGAGCCACTGACACAAAGTTGTTTGACAGGAATTCTCATTGGTTTATGAAGATAATATTGATTAGTGATTGGCTATACATTGTTGAACTATAAGGTGTGAGTTACAGTGTCTGGCACATGGCATTTTATGGCAACTTGGTGTTAGTCTACAGCCCACATAGCAAGTGCCTCTAAGATATAATTATTTAGCTCAAAGGGGAGTGATGTGATTGCTGTCTCATTTCAGTGCTTCTGTGGATGTGAGGGGTATGCATTTATAAATAAAAATATTTTCTTCTTTTTCTACATTGGTGAGATTAATAGTCTAAATCCAGATGTAAGGCTTACTTAGGATGAGGCTAACTAAACATTTTTATATTACAATGCATATATAAAGGTGGGACAATCCTTATACTCCTACATTTAACATACAAATATTCATTGTGTTATCAACCTGAAATAATTGAAAGGATCAAAATCCAGTTTTAAGGAATTAATTCTAATGAAAAGTTGGGAATAGGCTTGGTGACCATAATTTAAGGGTTAGAGTGCAGGCCCCATGCACTAGGGGTGGCAGGTTCGAGCCCAGCCCAGGCCTACTAAACAAAAAAGAAAAGAATGCAGGCAGGCAGGGAGAGGGAAGAGAAGAGAGGAGAGGAGAGGAGAGGAGAGGAGGGGAGTGGAGGGGAGTGGAGGGGAGGGGAGGAGAGGAGAGGAGAGGAGAGGAGAGGAGAGAAGTTGGTAATGGTCATCTGAAAAATGTGGGCTCCAGACAAATTGGAGTCAGGCTCCAAAGTTAAAAGTTAGGGTTTTAGCTGCACGTGGTGGCTCACGCCTGTAATCCTAGCATTCTGGGAAGATGAAGCAGGTGGATTGCTTGAATTTAGGAGTTCAAAACCAGTCGGAGCAATATTGAGACCCTGTCTCTACTAAAAATAGACAAGCTAGCCATCCAGGTGTTGTGGTGTTCACCTGTAGTCCCAGCTACACAGGAGGCTGAGGCAAGAGGATTGCTCAAGCTCAAGAGTTTGAGATTTCTGCAAGGTAGGCTGATGCCATAGTGCTCTAGCCTGGGCAACAAAGTGAGACTCTGTCTCAAAAAAAAAAAAAAAAAAAAAAAAGGAAAATTTTGCTTATATAGGCAGAAAACAAACAAATTTAACAGGATTATATTTTCTGTACAGGCCTAGTTCATGAGTTGCAACAATTTAGTTACAGTTTGTTTTCTTTTCCCACAGCTTGTTTTCATTTCCTTTCCAATCTCAAAGAGTGTATTTAACATTCTATCTTAGACAATGTGATAGTCATGAAGTCTGTGTGTGAGAAAGGAAAGAGGGAAGTTAACGTATAGTGAAGAGCAACAGCTAAGAGGGAAGGGGTCGGAAGAAGACTAATCTATGATCAGAGAAACAAAGGTTACAGCTGTCTACATCGCAACTGCTTAGTTTACAATCCCCTAATCACATTCCTTTACGGCTCAGAATATTTGAAAATAAAAAAAAAGGAAAAAAAAGAATATTTTAAAGTGCTAACAGCTTAGATTTTGAATTATTTATTTTCACAGCATCTTATACAAATATAAATTAACCTAACAACTTCTGCATCTCGTGTAAGTTAAGGCAAAGATCACAACACAATACATCTCTAACGCTATATGATGTCCTGCTCTCATTATTTCATTATATCTACTTTGCTATTTTTCTGAGTTCTTCACAGGTTGTTCTTGACTTTTTTTGACCTAAAACTTATTTTTATCCCACAGATATACTTGCAAATGCATACAATGGTATTTGTACAAGAATATTCACTGTAGTATTGTTGTAATAATGTTACAAAGGGAATGGCCAGGAGAAAAATAAGGAAGACATTTCCTGTTTCCCCAACTTTCGGGGAACTAAAACCTGCATCCCTGCCTCAGGCCAGTGGTCATGAGTGGCAGGGATTATCTCTTGTTCTTTGTGGCATCGGAGACAGCTCAAGGTAATTGTCTGGGCAGATGTCACAAGATCTCTTTAGCTAAAGATGGAATTAATCCAGGTAGAGGTCACAAGATTGTTTGAGCTGAAGATGGTATGAATTGGGTAGAGGACATGAGATTATCTTGGCCCAAAATGAGATTCTGGAATCAGAACCTTTAAAAACTCCATACATCTGCTAAGAAGCAGGAATTTGGATTTCGAGACCATTATCTGCCATTTTCCTCCTTTGCCAGTAAAGTAATAAAATTCTCTTTCCTTCTCCTAAAACCTCTTATCCCTCTCTCTCTGATGTGGCTTAAGGGGACAAGTGCTAAACTTTCAGCAACAACAACAAATACTAAGTAAAGCCCATACTAGTAAACTATCAAAAATGAACTATTTAATGAAATGCTATACAGTAAAAAATAATGATGTCGATCTTTATTTATAGATATGGACTAAATTTTATAAATTAGATGACAAGAAGCAAGAGACCAAATCACATTAAATGTACTATCCTTTATGAACATTAAAAGGGTTTTATACACATACTCAGGTATACACTTGCATATTCATAATAAGTATGCTTCTGAAAGTACTCATCAAAGCTAGTTACTATAGGGACTATTGGTGCTTAGAAACCAATACCCCAAAATATGGCACTTAGTACATGTTGAACTAAAAAAAGAGCTTCAAGGTCTCTCTGACCCCCACTCCAGCACTATCTCCCCCAAATCATAGGATTCACTGAAGGCTCATTGACTTAAAGCCTGGGCCATTGATTCACTTAAGTCCTCATTGACTTAAAGCCTGGGCCTACCAGAGAAGAAAACAATTACCTCTTGTTCTTTCCCTGAATTTTCACTAATTGAACTCATTAACCCAGGAAGGAAAACTAAAGTCTGTCAACAGACCTGGACGAACTTTTGTCATAAAACATTGTCCACCCTGTGAACCCAAAAGAAATTTCTCAAAGCCATTGTGTGTTCTTTAAGCCCGTTGAATACTCCTTAACAATCGCTTATTGCTACTCAGCAGAATTTCTCTTCTTCCCTTTCCGGTAACCTGTTTTGCCAGTATCCAAACTCCCATTCTTACTGTAACCTCAATGCAGTACATAAACTCTGTATTCCATTGAGGGGTTTGGGTCTTTGTTCTGAAACTTCCATGTATACACGTTAAATAAATGCGTATGCCTTTTCTCCAATTAATCTGCCTTTTGCAAATTGATTTTTCAGCAAAGCCTTCAGAGGGCCAAGTGAAATCCCTTGGTCCCTACAGTGCTAAGAGAGAAAACTCTCCCTTTTGCCCTCTGAAGGTTTGCTGAAAAGGAAGATTCGAAGGAGAAAAATGAATACAAATTTGTTGACGTGCCGGGGAGAATCATAGAGTGATTACATGAAAAACCTAATGGGGCCTAGGTACTTATATAACTTTTTTTATAGAGGAGGAGAGAGATAAGGAATATTTTAATAGGTACTTCTGTCCAGGGGCAATAGATGATTTCTTGGGAGGATAAATGTATGATGGGAAGACAGAAATTGACTTGTAAATGGTACTTTTTGGAAATTGAATGAACTTGAAAGACAGACTTTATCTTGTGAAAGGGTTCACTCAGGTGTGATTGTATTCCTTGGTCTTCTTTTCTGTAAGATGAAATAGCAGTGAGAGGAAGGCAAATAACTGTTCTCCTTGGTGGGTCCAATCTTTATGCAGACATTGGAAAATTCTCTTCCAGCATCTGTTGATCTCTAAAGGCCTTTAATTCAAATTACTCATTATTCCAGGGAGCCATATTTTGGAGTGAAGGTCCTGGGCTGTTTTATTATAGTGGTTGCCTATGGGGAGGTAAACTGGGAGAACTGGGTATGAATCAAAATAAAATCTTAATCCTACCCCAGATGACCTTATGGACCCTCCATTAGCCCATTGAACCCCCAAAGAACCTTGAAGTTGAGTTGTTGGCCATGAAGAGAAGGGAGGTCAAACATACCTAGTTATCCCTTCTTCCTTGTGGAGTTATTCTTTGTAATGATAAAACACTAAATAATTAACAGGACTAAAGCCATGCAAGACAAAGCTTTAACCACACCTGCAGGTCATCAATTTACTTAACAGATCATTTGAGTTTCAGTAAATGTCTAGTGGCTGGTCTCTGATTAACAGACATCCTTAACTTAAAACATTCCATGCCTTTAGACAAAGCTTCATTTCTTTAACCAATTACAAATCAAAGAATCTTCAAACGCACCTATAATCCATACACCACCTTCCTTCAAGATATCTTGCCTTTGCAGGCCAAAGCAATATATACCCTCCATGTATTGATTTATGGTTTTACATGTCATTACTGTCTCCCTAAAATGTATAAAACTAAACTGTATCCTGACTAAAATGGGACCACTTGCACAAGGCTTCTTGGGTATGGCTTTCTGAGGCATGGTCTCACATGTTTGGCTTAGGATAAACCTATTTAAATTATTTTACAGAGTTTAGGTTTTTTCCATTGACATGGATTTCAGAGCTGGGATAGATAATTGCATATATGTGTGTGTATGTATGTATATATATATATATATATAATTTTGTTTTCTTTGAGAAAGAGTGTGACTATGTCTCATTGGGTAGAGTGCTATGGTGTCATAGCTCACAGCAACCTCAAACTCTTGGGCTTAAGCAATTCTCTTGTCTCAGCCTCCCAAGTAGCTGGGACTACAGATGCCTGCCACAACACCTGACTATTTTTTTTTTGTAGTTGTCATTGTTGTTTAGCAGGCCTGGGACAGGTTCAAACCCACCAGCCCCAGTGTATGTGACTGGTGCCCTAACTGCTAAGCTATAGGCACCAAGCCATTCCCTATATATTCTTTTGTGCTATTTGATTGGTTTAAACCACATACTTGTTATTTCTTTTTTGTTTGTTTGTTTGAGACAAAGTCTCATTTTTTTGCCCTGAGTGCTGTGGCATTACAGCTCACAGCAACCTTAAACTCTTGGGCTCAAGATATTCTCCTGCCTCAGCCTCCCAAGTAGGTGGGACTACAGATATCCACCACGATGCCTGGCTATTTTTTTTTTCTTTTTACCTAGAGATGGGATCTCACTCTTGCTCAGGCTGATCTCCAACGCCTAAGCTCAAGCACTCCACCCACCTCAGCCTCCCAGAGTGCTAGGATTACAAGCATAAGCCACTGCACCTATCCCTGGTTCCTATTTCTTCAAAGTAAAATTTTAAATAGTGATTTTTTTCTTCAATTAAAAGTTAATGTATGAGTGTTCTTGTCTGTCTGCATCCACAACAGGATTTGTTGATTGGGAGCTTTCTGATAAAAGCCATTCTCACTGAAGTTAAGTGATACCTCATTGTGGTTTTGATTTGCATTTCCCTGATAATTATAGATGTTGAACATTTTTTCATGTTTGCTGGTCTGAAAAGTTTTTGTTCATCTCTTTTGTCCACTTTTAGTGGGGTTGTTTTTTCTTTCTTTTTTTTTTAAATTTTATTTTCTTGAGACAAAGTCTCACTTTGTTGCCCTTGGTAGAGTGCTATGGCTTCACAGGTAACAGCAACCTCAAACTCTTGGGCTCAAGCTGTCTTTTTGCCTCAGCCTCCCAAGTAGTTGAGACTACAGGCGCTAGCCACAATGACCAGCTATTTTTGGAGACAGGGTCTCACTCTTGCTCAGACTGGTCTTGAATTCATAAGTTCAAGGAATCCACCCACCTTGGTCTCCCAGAGTGCTAAAACTACGGGGGTAAGCCATCCACCAGGACTTTTTTTTTTTTTTTTTTTTTTTTTTTTGAGACAGAATCTCACTTTGTCACCATGGTAGAGTACTGTGATGTCATAGTTTACAACAACCTTAAACTCTTGGGTTCACATGATTCTCTTACCTGGGCCTCCCTAGTAGCTGGGACTACAGGCCTAAGCTACTGCACTGGCCTTTTTTTTCCCTTGATGATTTGAGTTCTTTGTAGGTTATGGCTATCAGCACTTTACTGGATGCATGGCATGCAAATATTTTCTCCCATTCTGTAGGTTGTATATTCTCTCTAATAATTGTTTCCTTGGCTGTTCAGAAGCTTTTTAATTTGATCAAGTCCCATTTATTTATTTTTGTTGTTGCTGTATTGCTTTGGGGGTCTTTTTCACAAATACTTTGCCTAGGCCAATGTCCGAATGTTTTCCCAACCTTTTCTTTTAGGATTCTTACACTTCTATGCCTTCAGTTTAGGTCTGTTATCCATTGTAAATTATTTTTTATGAATGGTGAGAGGTATAGATCCTGTTTGCATCTTGTACATGTGGCTATCCAATTTTCCCAGTGCCCTTCACTAAATAGGCATTATTTTCCATGGTGTATGTTTTTGTTTGCTTTGTCAATATCATATGGTAATATAAGGATGGTTTTATATCTAGGTTCTCTGTTCTGATCCACTGATGTAAATCTCTATTCTTGTGCCAGTACCATGCTGTTTTGGTTACTTATAGTCTTATAGTATAGCTTGAAGTTTGGTGAATTGATGCCTCCCAGTTTGTTTTTTTTTTGAATGATTAATGAATATAGCTTTAATTTCTTCTTGAAGGATAGGGAAGAAAGAGTTTGAACATAAGAAATCACATTATGTGCCTACCTTAGAAGTTGCTCATTACTAATGTTATATTCTTACATATAGTTAGATAACTGAACAATACCCACAAAGCACAAACTACAATAGAACCTGAGTAGTTGACCAGCTCCCTACCTGGACTGCCCCCTTTAAGTTGACCTACTTTTCATAGACTGCATATGTACTGCATGTACTCATCAGCACAGTAGGCCTAGTTCCTTACATTGACCACCTCCATATGTTGACCAGTTTGTTACAATCCCCTGGGTGGTCAACTTATAGAGGTTCTACTGTATTGCCATTGAATTAACCCTGTCTGGTTTGAAGTACGAACCAGTTGAAGCTGCCATGCTGTTCATTGCTTAATTTGTAGTTAAGAATTTATAGAAAGTCTGAGTAAATGATTCTTTAATTGTAATTTTTCTTATTATTTTTTATTAAATCAGATTGTACATTGATGCATTTATGGAGTTCAGTGTACTGATTTGATATACAATGTGAAATGCTTACATTGAACAAAGTAACACATCCATCACAATTATACTCTTTTCTTAATAGTTTTGAAATGTACCATTGAATCATGCACATTAGGTGACGATTCCCCAAATACCCTCTCTCCTCTTATACCCCCCTCCCCTCCCTCTCCTCTTCCCTTCTACTTTCTGGACTATAGTTCTGTTTTGCCATTCATATGAATGTGTAGGTGATTATATATTGGTTTCATAGTAGTATTGAGTACATTGGATACATTTTTCTCATTATTGAGATACTTTACTAAGAAGAATATGTTCCAGCACCATCCAGGTAAACATAAAAGATGTGAAGTCTCTCTTTTTATGGATGCACAGTATTCCATGGTGTACATATACCACAGTTTGTTAATCCATTTGTGGATCGATAGGCATGTGGGCTGTTCCATGTCTTAGCAATTATGAATTGGGCTGCAATAAACATTCTGGTGCAAATGTCTTTGTTGTAAAATAATTTTTGATTATCTGGGTATATGCCTAGTAGAGGAATCACAGGATCGAATGGTAGGTCTACTTTTAGTTCCTTGAGTGCTCTCCTTCTTTCCAAAAAGGTTGTATTAGCTTGCATTCCCACCACCAGTGTACAAGTGTTCCCTTCTCTCCTCATCCACATCAACATCTGTAGTTTTGGGATTTTGTGATGTGGGCTAATCTTAATGGACTTAGATTATATCTCAAAGTTCTTTTGATTTGCATTTCTCTGATGATTAAGGATGATGAGCATTTTTTCATGTGTTTGTAGGCCATGTACCTGTCTTCATCAGAGACGTTTCTGTTCAAGTCTTTTGCCCACATAAAAATGGGGTTATTTGTTCTTTTCTTATTGATTAGTTTAAGTTCCTTGTGGATTCCTTTTGTTGGAAGCATAACCTGCAAAAATATTCTCTCAGTCTGAAGGTTATCTGTTTGCTTTACTTACTGTGCTCTTGGCTATGCAAAAGCTTTTTAGCTTGATCAGATCCCAGTAATGTATTTTTGGTGTTGCTTCAGTTGCCTGTGTGGTCCTCCTCATAAAATATTCTCCCAAGCCAATTTCTTCAAGTGTTTTCTATACTCTCTTCTAGTATTTTCATAGTTTCAGGTCTTAAGTTTAAATCTTTTATCCAGTGAGAATTAATTGTTGTTAATGGTGAAAGATGGGGGTCCAGTTTCAGTCTTCTACAGGTCACCAGCCAGGTCACCTACCACCATTTGTTAAATAGGGAGTCTTTCCTCCACTGAATATTTTTTCATAGGGTTGTCGAAGATCAAATGACACTAAATAGCTGGGTTCATCTCTTGGTTCTCTATTCTGTTCCATAAATCTACCTTTCTGCTTTTGTGCCAGTACCATGCTGTTTTGATCATTATAGATTTATAGTATAGCCTGAAGTCTGGTAATATGATACCTCCTGATTTGTTCTTATTTCTAATGTATTTGCTATTCAAGGTGTTTTCTGATTCCATATAAAATGAAGCACTATTTTTTCAAGCTCTTTAAAGAATGACAATGATACTTTAATAGGGATTACATTAAACTTGTAGATTGCTTTGGGTAGTATAGACATTTTAACAATGTTGATTCTTCCCAGCCATGAGCATGGTATGGTTTTCCATTTATTAACATCTTAAGCTATTTCCTTTCTTACAGTTTCATAGTTCTATTTATAAAGATCTTTCACTTCATTTGTTAGGTCATTTCCCAGATATTTCATCTTCTTTGGCACTACTCTGAAAGGAATAGAGTCCTTGATTATATTTTCACCTTGACTATTGTTGACATATATAAAAGCTACTGATTTATAAGTATTGATTTTGTATTCTGAGATCCTGTTGTGTTCATAAGTGGGATGTCCCTGGAGAAAGAGATCTGGTGCTTAGTGGTTCTCTCCAGCGAGGTAAAATGGGAGGTGTTTTGTTCTCCACTCACTCACAGATAGCCTGCTGCAGGCCCCCTGCTTGGGGGAGGGGTCTCCCATCCTGTAGTTGATAGGCTTTGTACCTGTAATTTGTTTTCTTGAATGCTCTTCCTTGGGGTTACAGCTTGCTGAACTTCTTTCTTTGCTCAGCTTCCCACCTTTGGCTTCATAGAGTCCAATTCTGTCCAGTTTTTCTCCCTCTAGTCAGGAGCCTCTGCAGAGGGCTGCTACCAGTCAGCCATCTTCTCAGAATTCCCCCTTTTATTATAATTATATTCTAATAAATTCTTCATGGATCTCCCCCAACCAGTTTTTTTTCTTGTCATATTAATTTGTTTGTAACTTTAATTTTTCCCCATTCTTGCATTATTTAATATATAGCCATGAACTCAGAGGAGCATCTTACACAGTTTGTTCTTTTTGTTTAAGGTTGCTTTGGCTATTCAGGTTCTTTCCTGGTTCCATGAAAAGCATAGAATCTTTGTTTTCTAGATCTGCAAAAAATGATCTTGGCATTTTAATGGGGATTTTATTGAATCTATAGATCACTTGGGGTAGTATAGAGAACTTAACAATATTTATTCTGCTGATCCATGAGCATGGGATGGGCACACTTATAACTTTAGTTTGCATTCCTTCATTTTAAATATGTCATTAGCTAATGATGGCATGATCAAGTCCTCCAGTCCAACCTACAAAGTGAACACTCATTTCTATATTAAAGATTGTTAAACTTTGCTTTAATTTTTCTAAATTAATAACCATCCACTTCTAGTCTTTATAAACTATCAAACAGATATCTTTATTAAAAAGGCCAAATCTGGCCAGGCCCAGTGACTCACACCTATAATCTTAGCACTTTGGGAGGTTGAAGGGAGAAAGTTCTTTGAGCCCAGGAGTTTGAAGTTACAGTGAGCTATGATTACCACACTGAATACTAGCCAGAGTGGTAAAGCAAGAACTATTCCCCCCAAAATAAAAATAGCAAAATTAAAAAATGAGCCGAAAAAATGTTCACAACCTTTAAGAGGCATGCACACTCTAAGATTTTTAAAAGTCAGCTTTTTTCTGAGTTTTGCCAAATATCTTCAGTTGAGACCTGAATTCCCTCATTTTTTTTTTTGAGACAGTCTCATTAGAAGGCTGTCTGTAAAGTGCTGGTGGTATCACAGCTCAGAGCAACCTCAAACTCTCAGGCTTAAGTGATTCTCTTGCCTCAGGCTCCCAAGTAGCTGGGACTACAGGTGCCTGCCACAATGCCCTGCTATTTTTGTTGTTGTTGTTGTTGTTGTCATTGTTGTTTGGCAGGCCCAGGCTGGATTCAAACCTGCCAGCCTTGCTGAGCTACAGATGCCAAGCCATGAGTTCCTTTGTTTTAATGAGAAGAGAGTTGAACTAACTTATGATTGAGTCCTTCAAGCAGTAACAATCTATGATGTCATCAGTTGCCTGTTTTTCTTCTTACTTTGATTTATTCCAGCCTGGTAACCTCATCAACATGCCAAGCTTTCTGACTCATCCTAAACCTTAATTAAATTAATATCAATCTTTCTGAACTCTTTATATATATATATATACACATGCAAAAATGTACATAGTGAATGATTTTAGTCTGGGTTCTATATGTCAAGACCATTTATGTGTTTTTACTCTTTGTCTCTAGCCTCTACCAATGTATTCCATAATGGACTTATTTACTAGCCTATCAATGGTGGAAAACCAACATTTACCTTTCTCCCCTACTTTCCTTCTCTTTCTCTGGCTCCTCCCTCCTTTATTTGAGCCTGATGTCTCACCTTCTATCAGTTTTGATGTTCCTGGAGAGGGTCCAATTTATCCCTTGCCTGGGCCCTTACATGATATCTGTGCATCAGAAGAGACTTTAGCCCTTACCCTAGTTCAATGTGGAACAAACTAGAGGAATAAGCCTTCTCTTCTCAAAGAAGCACCCTGTTAGGTGTAATGTACATAGTGTATGTTTGTTAATCTACGAATAACAACTGCTCAGCTATGTTATTTCAGAAACCTTGGTAATTGCCTTCTTTTAAAACAGATTCACTTCCAGAGTTTAAAGTGACACATTCTCTCAAATTTCAGCAAGTAATGTTCTAAGTGTATGGTGAGAGGTCAAAGACCGAAAATAAAAGATTGTTCTCAAATGTGACCAAAAGGAAAATTGGAGTCCAGTTTCTATGTGAGCAATATGGCCTTTATTGCCACCCAGGTGTGAGTGAGCTGAGTCCGAGAAAGGAGTCCACACATGGGTTAAGTTGGATGGGAATTTAAAGGGTCAGAGGGGTAGGGATTGGTGCATTCACTCTTTTTTTTTTTTTTTTTTTTTTTTTTTTGGTGGGACGGTTCTATTTGGGTAGGTCTGTATTTGGGCAGATTGATTCTATTTGGGTGGATTGTACTCTATTTAACTCTATCATATGGTGTTTCTACTCTATCATATGGTGTTTTTCAAATGCATTATGGATACCCAAAAGTTCATTAAGAACGTTGAGATTTTTAGATCATAAGATAGAAATGAGAAATCAAAAGTGGGAGTGATTTGTGAGAACTAGCACTTAAGTAGCAAGGAAATGTTGTATTAAACTAAAAAAATGAAGGCTAACAGATGCATAGATTATGTCTAAAATTCCACCATAACACTCTGCATGATCTATTGATCCATAGACATCTTATGACAAATGGTCTTGATACAAATGTACTTATGTAGTACTCTCTTTATGTTGGTAGCATTTTTATTTCCTCAATATTATAGATATACACATGTTTGAGACAAGGTAAAAAATGGGTCAGACGTCAAGGTTTCAGGCTATGCAGTGTGTTACCTAGGCTAGAAAACATCTAGAAACCTGAAATTACGCCCAAATCACTCAAATTAAAGATCAAAGTATGGGTGAGTGAAACCTCCCCATCCACCCCCAAAGTTTCACTGAAAGAGCAAGTCACAACAAAGCATATTAATAAGAGAAAGAGATTGATTTACTGTATACTGGGGAGAATCACAGAGTACCTAATATCCCAATGTTACTGGACAAAGAGGGTCTGGCTGCCTGTCACAGTCAGCCAATGTGCAGAAACAGGGATAGGTCCACCAAACTAAATTTGTCAGATGGCCAGGGTTCTGGAGAATCCCCAGATTCCAGTGATAGCAGCTTCTCCAAGGTTGTTATGTTATTCAATTTATAAGATGACAGTTTTATACATAGAAGTTCAAAGCAAAGAACATACCAACCCCTATTCCAAATGATAATCAGCATAACTCAGTGACCTATTACAGCATTCCAGTTCAAAAGATAATCCCCTAAATCAATCCATCTAAACTACTCAAGATAGGCATCTTGAGTGGGGTGGATGGAAACTAAATTTACAAAACAGTAAGAATGCGAGACAGGGGGTGAAGGTCAGGCAGGACCTAAACTGACCAGATCAGCTGTGTTATGTCTGCCCTAGCCTGACAGACTCCATCTTATTTTCACTATGTGTGCTTTTACCAATAGGGTCTAGAAATGTATATGCCCTCAGTTTAGAGAGGAAGAGGGGATGAAGAATAAAGGTAATTCTGTTTAGGGGCAATAAATGGTTACTAGGGAGAATGACTGGATGGAAGAAAACAGATTGACTTATAAATGATTCTCTTTGCAGATTCAAATTAACCTGAGACATAGGTATTATGCTTAAAATAATTTGGGCCAAGTCTGGTTGTATTCTTGATCTTCTTTCTTATAATATGTTGAGATAAGAGGGAAAAGAAGGGAAGTCAGATTGTTCTTTTTGATGAGTCTGTCTGGTTTATACAGAGATAGAGAAAGCACCTTCTAACGCCTATTGATCTTTAAGGGCCTTCAATTCAAAATATTCTTTATACTGTGAACCAAAATAAAATTATAAGGCCCCTCCCCAGAAGCTGAGTGACTAGATCCCCTCTTAGACAAGGGAATCACCTAAAACTGAATTTCTAGCCTTGAGAAAGGAGATCAGACTTGCTGCATCATGTCCCCCTCCCTTCTTAGAGATATTCTTTGTGACTCATTAACAGACCTAAGACTATGCAAGATATACCTTCAGGTCTTCAATATATACAACAAAATACTTGAGTTTAAGCATATGCCTTGTAGTTTGTCTCTGATTAACAGACCCTTCCTTATTTTAACTCTAGCATCCCTTGCCAATGATTTTTGGTCTTTTAGAGTAAGCCCAACTCTTTCAGCCAATTGTCAACTAATGAATCTTTAAATTCACTTATGACTTATAACCCCCACACACTTTGAAATGCCTCACCTTTTCAGGCCAAACCAATGCATGCCTTCCAAATGTTGATTTATGATTTTACTGGGTTTCAAAACCAGCTGATTGTCTCCTAAAATATCAGGGTTTCAAGGAGCTGCCTAAGTCCTTGGTTCTTAGTGTACTATTGTTTGAAAAATGACCAGACAATCCAAAGTAAGGCAAGCATGAAATAAAGTTTATTGATGAAGAGAAAGATAGGTTTACAGAGTAAGAGCAAGATATATGCTTACAGAGCAAAACAGGTTCACCATAGACATCAAATGGGCTTCCACTGCCAGGGCTACTAGGCAAAGAGGCAAGGTGTATGGCCATCTGTTCCCTTTTATACTGCCTGGGTCAGGCTTACCTTGTGATTCAGAGGTTGCCTTGAAACCAGAGTCTTACTGCACATGCAGACCTCCCATAAGCCTCTCTGAGAACCCATAATGGTAGTTGGGCCACATGATGATTAATCTTAAGGCTATTTTAGGTCACCTTCAAGACTCTTATTATTCCTGTTGTTAGGCTGGAGAGTCATCTATATCTTTTTGCAGTTTGGAGGTTAGTATATTGGTAGGGTGATCCTTCCTGCCCAGGTGTAAGCCATCACTTGGGACAAGATGGCAGCCTGGGGGCTCAGCCCTTGTCTTCCTTCCCCAGAAGAACTGTTCCTAACTAACTACCTAGAAACTTTACCTGTAATTTTTGTCTCCCTGAAATACATAAAATCAAACTGTAATACCACTTGCTCCCAAGACTTCTTAAGCATGGCTCTGGGTTATAGTCCTCAAGTTTTACCTCAGAATAAACCTCTTTATTTTACAGAGTATGGCTTCTTTTCATTTCACAATACCAAGGAGTCATATTTTGAGGTGAAATTTCTTGAGCTCCTTCAAAGGCAAAGATAAAATCAGAAACTGTGCCTGCAAGCAAAAGACTGAGGATTGTTAGATGTATGCAATAGGGCAGACCTGGGGATAAGCACAGGTGTTCATGCTGTAGAAATTCAAGAAAGACAAAAATGCAGAAAGATAAGAAAAAGAGGTAGTCAGAAATTCAAGCGTAATCGGAAACCGACAGAAGTCAAAGTGGACAGAGGGAGCCAGATAGCAAATATACTATTCTTATCTTAGGAGACCTGGCCCTGAGGCAAGCTACCTTGGCCAGGGATTTACATATTTTCTGCAAGATAAATGTCAATTCCAGAGTTGGCCTACAGCAGCCAGAAAGAATGTAAGGGAAGATCCTGATTTCTTTCCACATAGTGAAAATATTTCTGTTGGAACTAATGCCTACCCTTCTGTTACATTTTGGTAATTTAGGTAGAATGACCCTGTAAAACAATGTGTACAGTAAATCTAGACATCTATTGAGCCCATTTCTTTCTTTTTTTTTTTTTTCTTTGAGACAGAGTTTTACTGTGTCACCCTTGGTAGAGTACTATGGTGTCACAGCTCACAGCAACCTCAAACTCTTGGGTTTAAGTGATTCTCTTGCCTCAGCCTCCCAAGTACAAGGGTCTACAGGTGCCTGCCACAATGCCTGGCTGTTATTATTATTATTGTTTTTGTCATTGTTGTTCTTCTTGTTGTTGTTGTTGTTTTAGCAGGGCCAGGCCAGGTTTGAACCCACCAGCTCTGGTGCATGTGACTGGTGCCCTAACCACTGAACTATGGGTGCCAAGCCAGAGCCCATTTATAATATGAAATACTGTATATAGCCAAGAAAGTGGTTAAATAAATTATGCTAATCTTTACAGTGAGAAATTATGTAACTATTTTAAAGTATAATATAAATTTCTTTGTTATTGACATGGAAAAATATCTGCTCTGTGTATGTATGTGTTTATGTGTATAATTTTAAAAATTTAACTAGTCTACACTGGTAAGGGCACACTATATTCACTGATTAAGACCAGAATGTGTGTTCTGATTGTTTGCTGTCTATCTTGTACCACTTATTAAATATTTTGACTATCATCTCTATATATGTGTAGGATTCTTACCAAAAGTCTATGAGCATTTCTGGATCCCTGCACATTCTGGAGATTCTAATTTATTCTCCTTTAAACAAAAATTATGGTAATTGATTTTGTCCATTTATCAGCAGAGTGTAATTAAGTGATTATCAGACTTCATATTGCATCAGAACTATACAGATGCATTTAAAAATTGCAAAAGATTTTGTTTTAATTAACTTTAGTAGGGCTCAGATAGGAATATATTTTTAAAACTCTCCAGGTAACTTTAATATGTACTCAGAATTGAGAATCACCCAGAGTTAAGAATGCAAGCTAAGGGGCTGTACTGCCTACACTTGAATCCTGCCTATGTGTCCTACTCCTCATGTGACAGTGGGCAAAATATTTAATCTGTCTATCCTTCTATATATCCTGTTTTTAAAAATGAGGATGCTAGTAACAGTTATATCTGAGGGTTTCTGTGTGATCACTCCTCACATAAACACCCCCCACACCAATATAATACAGTAAATGTATGCTTAATCAACTCAACTATTATTATAACAATTCATCACTCTGACGTCATCCCATATTTCCTTGCAACATATTGAGTTACATGAAGACTATCCTGGTATGTTAGCTTTTTATTATTCTTTGTATTTTTTTTTTTTTTGAGACAGAGTCTCACTTTGTCACACTTTGTAGAGTGCCATGGCATCATAGGTCACAGCAACCTAAAACTCTTGGGCTCAAGTGATTCTCCTGCCTCAGTCTCCCACATAACTGGTACTACAGGTGCCCACCACAATGCCCAGCTATTTTCAGAGACAAGGTCTTGCTCTGGTTCAAGCTGGTCTTGAACCTGTGAGCTCAGGCAGTCCACTCACCTTGGCCTCCCAGAGTGCTAGGATTACAGGCATGAGCCACTGCACCCAGCTTTATCTTTTTATTCTTCTCATACCCTATATCTTAGCCAAGAAGGACAATTTTGTTATTGAAATTACATATCTTCTGCTCTCCAAACTCTTTGAGGACATTCTGACAATTAAAATGCATGCTTGATATCATCATGATGCTTAAAGATGCTCAAAGAAGCATGTGTCCTAAAGCAATTATAACACACAAAATGTATGACTCACCTAAGTTTTGAAATTATGTTAGAAATGCCTGTAGAAGTAGGACCTGGCATTTACCAACACAAATTTTTCCATATTACTCATCCTAAGCATTGTTTGTGAAATCTTCTCTTACCTCTACACTTTGAAGAGGTCTCAGATTATATCAGAGGATGATGGATGATTACATATACGTGATCTGGCAATTAAGTTTGTAAACTCAACCTAGGAAAAGTGGCTACATACCTCTTGCTGAATATCACTATGGTGACCTTTGAAGTACTCCCCTTAGGAAACTATGCACCTATGCCAGTGCCTAATTTACCCTTCAAAGTAATGTTGGAGAGGGTGTATCAAGATGGTGGACCAGAAGGATTGTTCAGCTGAGCTCTCTTACAATGATTGGGGAAAAAGAGAGAACCCAGCCAAACCTGGCATGGGGATCTTACCTAGAGTCATAGCTCAGGAAACACAGTGAGGAGGTGGTGAGCTAGATACAGTGTATGATCTCGAGCAGTGGAAATCTGATGAATTAGGCAAGTTATTGCTACTGGCTGGGATTGGCTGGCTGCCCACAGAGGTATGGGATGGGAAGAAGCCTTTCCAGAGTTTTCAGTTGTTGGGGGAAGCCATGCATTGAGTAGAAAGCTTGGAAACATGGATGAACTCGAACAGTATACAACAACCAGATTTGAATGCTGGTTGGAGTTGATTTGCCATAGATTTGGTGACTGGTGGGGCAGCCATACTGAGAAGATCTCAGTGGCCAGGGGAATGTCATTATGGGAAGGTCATGAGAGAGTCTTAGCAGGGGCCTAAAGCACAGCTGTCTTAATTCTGCTTTCTGCAATCAGAACTCCACTCTTGGGACAGACTGAGGGATTACCACACCCCATGGGAACTGGAGTCAGGGGGCACTGTGAGAGCTGCCCCTGAAGAATACTTATGAGCTTTAAGATCCCAACCTGGAAGGGTCTGAATGGTGATGAAACAATCAGGCAATCACTGAATGCAACTAAGTTGTAAATAGGGACCAAAGTGCTGTCTGTCTCCTAAAAAAAAAACCACAGTGCTACCAGATCTTCCAACAACACATTGCAATGTACTGTCATCAAGAGCAAGGACTTCTGTTTGAAATAAAAGGCAGTGAGAAGGAAAAAGGAAGACAAGAAGGTGAACAAGAAGAAAGAACACATGAGGAGAAACCAATAGAAAACTTTGGGCAACATGAAAAACCACAACAGAGGAACTCTGCAAAGGAACCATAGGGCAGTTATTGAAGAAGACTCCACCTAAAAAGGATTAATGGACTTGACAGAAAGGGAATTTAAAAATATGTATCATAAAGACAATAAAAAAGGGATGGATAAGAAAATGGAAATACAGAACCAAAAGTCAGATGAGAGATATCTAGACTATAGAAAGCATATGGTGGAGCTTAAGGAAATGAAGGAGACAATCAGGGAATGTAAAGATGCAGTAGAAAGTATCAAAAATAGGTTAGCCCATGGAGAAGAAAGAACTTCAGAGCTAGAGGATAAAGTTTTCGAGTTAACCCAGGTAGTTAAGGAGGCAGAAAAGAAGAGAGAGAAAGCAGAGTGGGTACTTAGGGAACTATTAAACTACATGAAGCATTCAAACATACAAATAATAAGGTTCCTGAAGGGGAAGAAGATTGTTCCAAAGGAAACGGAAGCCTTACTGGAAACTATCATAAATGAAAACTTCTCAAGTTTTACTAAAGACCCTGACACACTCATATCAGATGCATATCAAATCCTGGGTCATCTGAACTCAAACAGAGCATCTCTAAGACATACTGTAATGAACCTCTCCAAAGTCAAGATGAAAGAAAAAGTCCTGCAGGCAGCCAGGAGTAAATACCAACTGACCTACAGAGGCAGAGCCATTAGAATGACAGCAGATTTTTCAACTGAAACCTTCCAAGCCAGAAGAGCATGGTCATGCACCTTCAACACACTTAAACGAAACAATTTTCAACCCAGAATTATGTATCCTGCTAAAGTAAGGTTCAAAATTGATGGAGAAATCAAATCTGTTGCAGATATACAAGCACTGAGAAAATTCACCACAAGAAGACCAGTTCTACAGGAAATACTTAGATCTATTCTCAAAACCCACCACCACAATGGACCACCAGCAAAGTAAACAATCAGAAGATAAAAGTCAAAACTTAGCTTCCACAGTGGCACAAAGGATAAAACTACACAATGGACTTTCACAAAATAAGATGAATAGAACACCACTACACCTATCATCTCTCTCAATAAATGTCAATGGATTGAATTCACCACTGAAGAGGCATAGGATAGCACAAGCCATCAGTATGTTGTCACTAGGAGACACACCTAGACTTGAAGGACAAATCAAGACTCAGGGATAAGGGATGGAAATCAGAAAAAAAGGAGAGATTGCAATCTTATTTTCAGATACAAGCAGAATTAAAGCAACTAAAGTTAAGAAAGACAAAGGTGGACACTTTATATTGGTCAAAGGAACAATACAACAACAAGACATTTGAACTGTAAATATTTATGCACCCAACTTAAATGCTCACAGATTTATGAAACAAATCTTGCTGGGTCTGAGCAATATGATATCCTATAACACCATAATAGTTGGGAACTTTAACATCCCTCTGACGAAACTAGACAGATCCTCTAAACAGAAACAAAACAAAGATACAAAGGACTTAAATGTAACCCTAGAACAAATGGTATTAATAGACATATACAAAACACACTATCCCAAAGCTAAAGAATATACATTTTTCTTGTCCACCATGGTATGTACTCCAAACTTGACCACATCCTAGGATACAAATCAAACCTCAGTAAAATTAAAAGAATAAATATTATACCTTGTAGCTTCTCAGACCACAAGTCAATAAAGGTCGAACTCAACTCCAACAAAAACGTTTATCTCCACACAAAGACTTGGAAATTAAACAACCTTATGCTGAATGACAGTTCGGTTCAGGAAGAGATAAAAGAGAAAATCGTTAAATTCCTCAAACATAACATCAGTGAAGACACAAGTTACCAAAACCTGTGGAATATAGCAAAAGCAGTATTAAGAGGGAAATTTATTGCATTAGATTCCCACATTTGAAAAACAGAAAGAAAGCACATCAACAAACTTATGAACTATCTTATGGAATTGGAAAAAGAAGAACAATCTAATTCTGAAACCCAGCAGAAGAAAAGAAATAACCAGAATTAAATCAGAAATTAATAAAATTGAAAACAAAAGAATCATTCAGAAAAGTAACGAAACAAAAAGTTGGTTTTGTGAAGAAATACACAAAATTGATAAACCTATGGCCAAATTAACTAGAAACAAAAAGAAAAATCTCCTATAACCTCAATCAGAAACAATAAAGGAGAAATAACAGATGCCACAGAGATACAAGAGAATATCTCTGAGTACTACAAGAAACTCTATGCCCCGAAATCTGACACAGCGGAGGAAATGGATCAATACCTGAGATCACACCCTCTCCCTAGACTTAATCAAGAAGTAATAGATCTCTTGAACAGACTGATTTCAAGAACTGAGATTGAAGAACCAATAAAAAAATCTCCCAACAAAAAAAGCCCTGGTCCAGATAGCTTCACAACCATCAAAGAGAATTCTATCAAACCATCAAAGAGGAGCTTATACCCATACTTTAGATACTATTCCAAAAAAATTGAGAAGGACGGAATCTTCCCCAACTCATTCTATAATGCAAACATCACCCTGATACCAAACCCAGGAAAAAACCCACCCAAAAAGGAGAATTCAGACCAGTTTCACTAATGAATATAGATGAAAAAATTCTCAGTAAAATCCTAGCCAACAGATTACAGGTATACATTAACAACAATAAAAAAAAAAATTCATTGCAATCAAGTAGGTTTCATCCCAGGGATGCAAAGCTGGTTTAACATACTCAAGTCCATAAATGTAATTCGCCATATCAACAGAAGCAAAAACAAAAACCATATAGATCCTCTTAATAGATGCAGAAAAATCATTCGTTAAAATTCAGCATCCTTTTCTAATTAGAACACTTAAGAATATAGGTATAGGTGGAATATTTTTGAATCTGATCAAAGCCATCTACAACAAATCTATAGCTAATATTTTAATTAATTGAGTAAAACTGAAAGCTTTTCTACTTAGAACTGGAACCAGACAAGGTTGTCCTCTATCACCACTACTATTCACATAGTGCTGGAAGTTCTAGCCAATACGGTCAAGCAAGAGAAGGAAATAAAGGGCATCCAAATGAGTGTTGAGGGGGTCAAAATCTTGCTCTTCGCTGATAATATGATCTTATACTTACAGAACCCCAAAGACTCAATCACAGACTCCTGGAAGTGATCAAAAAAACCCAGCAAAGTCTCAGGATATAAAATCAGTGTTCACAAATCAGTAGCCTTTGTATACGCCAATAATAGCCAAGATGAGAAGCTAATCAAGGACAAAATTCCCTTCATAGTAGCTTTAAAAAAAAAAGAAAGAAAGAAATACCTAGGAATAAAAAGAAGTGAAGTATCTCTACAAAGAAAATTACAACCCCCTAAGAAAAGAAATAGAAGATATTAACAAATGGAAGAACATACCATGCTTATGGCTGGGAAGAATCAACTTTGTGAAAATGTCTATACTACTGAAAGCAATCTACAGATTTAGTGCTATTCCCATTAAAATACCATCATCATACTTTTAAAATTTGGAAAAAAATAATTCTTAATTTTGTATGAAATCAGAAGAAACTCTGTATAGCCAAGGCAATTCTTAGTAATAAAAAGAAACCCAGTGGTATCATCCTACCAGACTTTCAGCTATACTACAAGGCCAGTATGATCAAACAGCATGGTATTGGCACAAAAATAAAGACATTGATATTTGGTTTTTTTCCTTATTAAATAATAACTATGCACATTAATTCAATTCTGGGGTATAGTGTGGTATTTTCATATACAATTTGAAATAATTTCATCAAACTGGTTAACATAGCCTACATTTTCTTAGTTATTGTGTTAAGACAATCATATTCTACTCTTAGAAAGATTCACTTGTACCCTTGTAAGATAAACCATGGAAGTGATCCCTCCAATCACCCTCCCTCCACCCATTCCCCCCTCCCTTAGGTTGTTATTAGGTTATAGATTTCATGTAAAAGCTATAAATTAATTTCATAATAGAGCTGTGTACATTGGATACTTTTTCTTCCATTACTGTGACACTTTACTAAGAAGAACAATTTCCAGATCCATCCATGTGAACATGAAGGACGTAAAGTCTCCATCTTTCTTTATGGCTGCATAGTATTCCATGGTGTACATATACCACAGTTTGTTGATCCATTTATGGATCGATGGGTACTTGGGCTTCACATGGCCTACAGATATATGAAAAAATGCTCACCATCCTTAATCATCAGAGAAATGCAAATCAAAACTACTTTGAGATATTACCTCACTGCAGTAAGATTAGCCCATATCACAAAATCCCAAAACCAGAGATGCTGGCGTGGATGTGGAGAAAAGGGACTACTTCTACTACACTGCTGGTGGGAATGTAAACTAATATGTTCCTTTTGGAAAGACATCTGGAGAACACTTAGAGAACTAAAAATTGACCTGCCATTTGATCCTAAAATTCCTTTATTAGGTATATACCCAGAAGACCAAAAATCACATTACAACAAAAATATTTGTATCAGAATGTTTATTGCAGCCCAAGACATTGATATTTGGAACCAAATAGAAAACTACAAGATGAAGCTAACATCTTACAGCCACCTGATCTTTGATCAACCAAGAACATACACTGGGGAAAAGAATCCCTATTCAGTAAATGGTGTTGGGAGAACTGGATGACCATATGTAAAAGACTGAAACTAGACCCACACTTTTTACCACTTTACAAAAATTGATTCGAGATAGATAAAAGATTTAAATATAAGGCATAAAACAATAAAAATCCTTGAAGAAAGTATGGGAAAAACACTTGAAGATATTGGCCTGGGGAAACATGTTGCAATTGCAACATCAACAAAAATAAACAAATGAGACTAAATTAAACTGAAAAGCTTATGTACAGGTAAGGAAACAACAACCAAAGCAAATAGACAACCTCAGAATGGGAAAAGATATTTGCATATTATGAATCAGACAAAAACTTGATAACTAGGATCTATAGAGAACTCAAATTAATCATCAAAAAAAAGATCCAACAATCCCATATATTACTGGGCAAGAGAGATGAATAGAACCTACTCTAAAAAAGACAGACGAATGGCTAACAAACAGGAAAAAATGTTCATCATCCCTAATCATCAGACAAATGCAAATCAAAAGCACCCTGCAGTATCATCTAACCCCAGTGAGAACGGCCCACATCAAAAAGTTTCAAAGCTGCAGATGCTGGCATGGATGTGGAGAGAAGGGAACACTTTTATACTGCTTGTGGGACTGCAAACTAATACAACTTTTTTGGAAGGGAGTATGGAGAATCTTCAAAGAACTCAAATTAGACCTCCCATTCGATCCTGCAATACCATTGCAAGGCATCTATCCAGAAGAAAAAAATTCTTCTATCATAAGGACATTTGCACTTGACTCTTTATCACAGTTTAATTTACAATTGCCAAAACATGTAAACAACCTAAATGCCCATCAACCCAGGGATGGATTAACATGCTGGTATGTGTATACTATGGAATATTATTCAGCAATAAAGCGATGGAGACTTTACATCTTTTGTATTATCCTGGATGAAGGTGGAACACATTCTTCTTTACTTGTTTGTTCAATGCTGCTGATGTAAGCACTTGTTGACAAGTTCACATACTTAATTATCAGACCTCATAGGTGATGATCATGCGTCCCAGATAGTCACATGTAAGTGTCTATCCCAGAGACAGCAAATATATGGCACCGATGTTGCCACTTCTGCTTCCTATAGTCAGAGTAGCAACAGTAATAGAACATGATTCTCTACCAACTAGCCTGTTCACCACAGTTCTCTGAATGGCTATACCACGCCTTCTGATGCAGTACTAGAGAATACAGCAAACCATCCTCTGTCCTATTAAAATTTTCAGCTTATCTGGCATCTGTGTAATCTTCTACATTTGATTTCTTAAAGTGAGGTCTAACTTGATTTTAAGGGTTTGGAAATGTTTCTTCTCCCCCAACCTATTCTATAGGAAACTTTTTCATTTTCTAGGGATAATGTAAAGCAGTAGTGTTTTTTTTTTTTTTGATTTAAAAAAAATGAGATGTCAGTCATCCTCAGTTTTAAATTGTAAAATGAAGCCCTCACGGCTTCTCTGTCATTTTCCTCTGTTGCATCTCATGTTCACATGACTGTGTAAGCCTGCATTCCTGGCCAAATATGTAAGTTGATATGAGAAGATTAATTTCTTTGAGAGCATGTAGCATAAGGAGCTAAAAGAAAAAAACTTTCAAGAGGGCACTGAGAAGATGAAAATACAAATATGTCCCCCAGAAATGCTTGTCCCCTTTTGGGGCAAAAAGAACACTTCTCCTTTGCCCTCAGAAGGTTTGCTAAAAACTCAACTCACAATAAAGTAGATTAATGAAAGAAAATCTGTGCAAATTTTGCTGTTACTGTGATGACTCAGTAGACATCTCAAAGTACTTTTAAGAAAGGAAATACAGAAGAGAAAGAAATAAAAATAAATCTACCATTTATTTATTTATTTTAGACAGAGTTTCACTCTGTAGCCCGAGGTAGAGTCCCATGCCGTCATAGCTCAAAGCAACCTCAGACTCCTGGGCTCAAGTGATTCTCTTGCCTCAGCCTCTGGAATAGCTGGGACGACAGGAACCCACCACAACATCTGGCTATTTTTAGAGATGGGTCTCACTCTAGTTCAGGCTGGTCTCCAACCTGAGCTCAGGTGATCAGCCCACCTTGGCCTCCCAGAGTGCTGGGATTACAGGTGTGAGCCACCATGCCCAGCTCTAAATCTACCTATATTAAATAACTACTAGCAGCTGGATTTGTAGGAAGCATTTTACATAAAGCTCTTCGTAAATTGTAATTTGAAACAGTGCTTTCAAATTGTATTCATTATACTAAAAGTAGGTGAGCTTTGTTTTCCTCACTCACCGCTACATCCCTTTATCAGCACCCTAGTACTCCCTATAAGACCTCTTTAGACTTCATTTCTCTAGTTGCTCAGTGTCCTTTTTCTGTCCCCTTACTTTTGAGTCAGCACTCTGGTTTTTGCCCTCGTCTGCCTTTCTTAAGTCTTCCTTTCTTCCTCCTCTACATCAAAAATTACTTATTCTTTGTTCTGTCAATTAACTAATGGCTTGGTTAAAGAATTTTATAACAGACCTTCTCTTTGTGCAAATGAGTGATGAAGACATATGTCTTAACACAAAATCTTATTTCAAAAAAAAGTTACTATTGATGAATTTGTGAACACTGTGGTAGGCCAATGGAGGAAACACTCTGAGGGTTGTAGTGAGATTTTGCAGTCAGAAAGATATGGAGATTCTCAGTTCTGCCAGTAATGAGCTATATGTTACTGCAGTAGTCACTTTTTTCTAGTAATCTCACTTTTCTCATCTTATAAAATAGTGACAAAAAGGTTAACATCTATTTTAGTACTAAAATTGTATGCTTTTATTAATAATCTTTTAAAAATTTATAAGTAGGAAGGACACTGTGTTATGCCATATTTTTTCAGTTCCCACTAAAGGCAGTTTAAAAGGCCATTTTAAAAAGACAGTTACACGGTGACTTTGGAGCCGTAGCCTAGATACCTACTTGGGATTTCTGGTTCTACCACTTTATCGAGCCATTTAGCTGTGTAGCCTTGGGCAAACTGACCTCTCAGTTCCCACATCTGAAAAAAAGTGGGAATAATATTAATAGGTTTTAGTAGATCACTGTGTAATAATGATATACTGGTTCTATAGCTCTTTCTCCCCTTATTTCTCCTTATTGTAGTAGTTACCTCAGACATTCACCACTGTCCTTGAGTCTTCTGATTTTGGCAAATAATCTCATCTCCTACTTGACAGAGAAAACAGAGACCACAGCATGGGATACCTTGAACTTTCTTCTCCTGTTACTGAAAGTTCAGCACTTGTCCCTAAAGCCACATCAGAAGAAGGACAAGTAGTTTGAGAAGGAAAGGGAAGCTTATTAATTTGCCCCCAAAATATGAAAAGGCAGACTTGTGTCTTAAAGTAACATTTTTCTACCTATATGCAGAAATACAGAGCTTTAAAATGGAGGTTTTCAGCTTTAGGCTATGGCTGTCCATACCTGATGGTCCTGTTCAACCCTATCTCCAACAAAGACAATCTCAAGATCTCTGCTGGGACAATTCCACTGAGCCATCTCCTACAAAGTACAAAGAAGAAAGGACATGTCCCTGCTTCTCTGATTATTGGCCCTGGGGCAGGAACGCAGGAATGTACCCTTTTAGTTCTTGAAAAGGATGAAGAGGTTTTAAAGAGACAGAAAATATTTTGTACTCTTTTTCAGGTTATTCTCTCTGTTACACTAATATCTTCAAAACCACATTTGTTTCTGCATTTATTCCTATAATCTTCCCTAGAAGTTCAAGGGAATAGTAGACCTCCACTTTCAAAAATAAATCCTCTACATCTCTCTTCTCTACCCACAATGTTAGCTCTTCTAGTCCTTCATAAGTGTATATCCAAAGTAATTTCTTTCCTCTGAACCCTGTCCTTTGGATGAAAACTCCACTGTAATCTCCTCTTTGGAACTTCTCTTCCCTCATTATTTCTTCAGGACCTTGCTAATAAATTAGCCCCTATCCTTCCTGGGTCTTTGACATTTCACCCTTTACTGGATTTTTCATTGCAGTCAATAAACAATATGGAGACTCATTGATCATTTTTTTCAAGATCAAATTTTTTTAAAGAATTGTTTCTTATGGTTACTTGTATTTTTTTCACTTCCCATTCCTTCTTTAACCTATTTCAGACTACAGGCCCTATTCCCCTAGTAAAATGGGCTCTTACCATGGCTAACTCTAATGGATACTTCACCATATTTATATTTTTTGAATTCATCAATTGATGCTTACTACCCTTGATGCTGTGATACTACGTTCTTCCTATTCCCTTATGTGCTTCTCAATCTCTTTTACAGGTTTCTTCTTCTCTAACTGCCCCCTAATATATTAGTCTTTCTTATGATAGGCTTAGTTTTTGGCTCATTTCATTTCACTTTATAGACACTAACCATATGAGCTCAGCCAGGTCCCTAGCTTTAACAACCACCTCTAGGCTGATGACTCACAAATCTAAAGCCCCTTATGTTGCGCCTGAGCTATAGACTCACACACTCAGTTGCCTCTAAGACACTGTAGGCACATCGAAATCTGTGCATACAAAACAAAAGTCTTCCTCTTTTTCCTTTTCTTTCCTTCCTCCAAATATGTTCCTTTTTTTTCTTTTTGTATTTTCTATCTTAACAAATACTAACACTATACACAGGGTTCAAGTCACAAATTCGATGTCATTGTTTATTAATTCTTATCATTCCCCCTCATCCACTGAGCTGCCAAGTCCTACCTCATATTTATCATTTGAATTTGTCCCCTCCTTTTTATTCCTATTATTGGTTCTCTAATTTTAGCTATTGTTCTATCAGTAAAACTACAGCTTCCTAATAACTTCTCTTAACTTTTGTCTCCCTTCTCTGATTTAAATTGCCCTCAACTGTGTTATAAGAGTTACCTGTCTCTAATACAAAATTTTTCAGTGCCTGCCCATTGACCAAAACATCAGATTCATGCCCCATAGCATACCACCCAAACAAAGTCCTTAATGATTTGACCCCCGGCATCCCCTTCTTTAGCTTCTTCCCTGTGCTTCAGCTAAATTTAATCACCTTCTGACTTTTGAATGGATTATATTTTTCCTAGGTCTTTCTGTCATTACACATGCTCATCTCTTTGGAATTCTGAAATATTATATCTCTACTACCCTCAAGCTGGCTTCCTCTTTGTTATCCTTAAAAACAAAGTTCAGAAGTAACTTCTTTGTAAAGCCTCACAGTATTCCCTGTATTCAGCTAAATACTCACCTGGGATATCTCCTTTCATCCTAGAATACCTTCATCATAACATTCCTTACATGTGCTATGAGCCTGACTATTTGTTTGTCTATAGCATCTGTTTGTAAGCTCCCAGAGGGCAGGGGCTATGCCCTCTCATTCATCTTTCTATCTCCAACATCTAGTAAACTCTTTGACTCTAGTAGGTATTTAGTATATGTTTACTGAATGAGCGAGTGATTTTGCTTAAATAAGAGGAAAGAGTTTCCGCAGTTTGACTTTTCTATCCCAAAAGACAAATTTTCCCCAGGAAAAGGACAGATTTTTCCAGATTATATATATATATATATCCAGGCACTATGTGTCAGGGTTCCTATCTCCCCTTCTTCACAATCTGCCCCTATTGCTTAAATGAATGTATACATGGAATTGTGGTGGTCTTTGTTTTTGGAACTGCCACACTGAATGGAGTAGAAATGAGCCTGAAAAAAGTAGATAAAAGCAGTATTCAGTTTAGCATCACTCACCTAGGCAGATTCAGATCAGTTGGAGGAAGGATGGCTAATCCCAATTGCTTTGGTTGGTGCAGAGGGTGAATTGTTATAGCAACTGTAGTGGGACATTGAAAAGTTCCCTACCTGAAAATATTAGGGTCAGATATAGAAATAAATGACAATAATCCTTTGGTATGATCAAAGAAAGGTGTATTGCTTACATGGGCTGAAAGGATCCAAGGCAAGCATCTGGAACGATAGCATTCTGGGAGAGACCACAAAAGGAGGGGTGGAGGAGGGAGGGGGAGAGTGGAGAGAGACAGAGAAAGGAGAGGAGAGGAGAGGAGAGGAGAGAAGAGAAGAGAAGGGAGGAAAGAGAGAGACAGTAGGAGACTTGCAAGTACACAGGAATTTTATGAAATGGAATCCACTGGTATGAGATTAAAAGAGGCAGCTGCCAGAATAAAGTTTAAAAGAGGAACCAAGAGGGTTCATGAGCTTGTTGGGTAAGTGACTCTTATCGAGATGCTAAAGGAGGTAACGGACATGGTAGCAATGTGTCTTAGAGGTTGCTAACACTCAATCAAATATCAGTGGAATACAAGTTTTTTCCCCCGTTGTCTTCACAATTATTCCTAAATTTGAGTTAGCACAGTGATATCCCAGGTTTCCTCTAAACTGATCCCAGGTCTGAGAGAGACCAAATTTGCAAAGTCAATTCAAAAAAATGAGATCAGCAATTATTACAGCTCCCTAGAAGATAGCCCAGACCTAGTTATTACAGGCAGAAGGAGAGAGCCACAAGAAGAAATCAACTGGGGTCTGGAGAATCTCTTAGAGTACCAGTCCCCAACCTTTTTGGCACCAGAGACTGGTTTCATACATGGCAGTTTTTCATGGATCAGGTGAGGGGTGGGATCTGACAGGGCTCAGATGGTGATGCTGTGTGGCCCAGTTCCTAACAGGTCACAGACCAATACCAGTCCATGGCCCAAGGGCTGGGAACCACAGTCTTAGAGTCTGCTTGTGATGTTATTGGTTATTTTTATTTGTTCTAATTGTTTAAATATTGTGAAGACTGTTCCTATATTATTGACCTATGTGCAGAAGGTCCCCTTTAAGGCAAAAACTTTACCTTAAGATAACAGTGGGTAGTTAAATGCTAATCTTTCATCAGCTACCACCGAAGCTAGAGAGATTTGTGCCACATCAAGGGCTTCTTCTAAGGCTAGAACTGCTTAGTACATACGATTTACCAGAAGTTGTGACAATGTCTGGGTGGCCTGTATGAACTGAGTCTGTGTTCCAGAATTTAAAATACCTAAATTTGTGCCTGTTATACCAAAGACTGTGATGAAGCCCAATGTGATAGGTAAAAAGATAGCATTGTGTGTCTTTCTGTCCGAAAGCTAAATGAGAGAGTCTGTTGTACGACTGTGTATTTATGCCCCCCATTCATATGTTGAAAGCATAATGTCCAACAAGATTGCATTATATTTGGAGATGAGGCCTTTCGGAGGTAATTAGGGAATGAGAGTGGGGCCCTCATGATGGGATTGATGCCTTTATAAGAAGAGACCCAGGCTGGGTGTCACAGCTAACACCTGTAATCCTAGCACTCTAGCATTCTGGGAGTCCAAGGTGAGTGGATTGCTTGAGCTCACAAGTTTGAGACCAGCCTGAGCAAGAGTGAGATCCTGTCTCTACTAAAAATAGAAAACTATCCAGGCTTTGTGCTAGGTGCCTATAGTCCCCTATAGTTACTTGGGAGGCTGAGGCAAGTGGATCACTTGAGCCCAAGAGACTGAAGTTGCTATGAGCTATGATAATGCCACACCATAGCACTCTACCCAGGGTGACAGCATGAGAACCTGTCTCAAAAAAAATGAGAAAAAAATATAAGAAGAGACATGAGAGAGCTTGCTTTTTCTCCTCTTTACAATATGAGGACATAGCAAGAAGATAGCTATGTGCAAACAAGGAAAAGGACCTTCACTATGCTAGAACCCTGATCTCAGACTCTCTAGCCTCAAAATTGTGAGAAAAAATTTTCTATTGTTTAAGCCACCCAGTAATCTATTACGGTATTCTATTATGGTAGCCCAAACTAAGGCAGAGGTAAATTTTCTAATTGAATATAGGGTGGCCTGAGTATTAAATATGTGTAGAACAAAGGTCAGTTTGCATAGTGCCAAAGAGAGAGGGATAGAGGAGTAGAATGTGTCACTCTGCTGAACAGGGAGTGGTACCACAGGAGAATCAGTAACCCAAGGGGAATTGGAAGGTATAATTTCTGGTGGGCAAATTAATCTCAGTGCAGACATGTGAGGGCCCAAAGTCTTAATGGAAGGACATGGTTGTATACAATATTGACTGCTAGGACAGTCACAAAAGGTACAGGGTTCATGTAGGGAAAATTAATAAGGTCAAGGGGATACAGGGAAGAAATGCAGGGGCTGGAGAGTGAATGGGAGAGGATGATGAGTAGTTAATATGGATACTGAACACCTCCAAGTGGGTAGGAATTAGTTGTATAAGTGGTTCCCCATGCTGGGGCATTGGGTAGCAGGCCCCACATTGTTGGTTTAACTCTTAAGTGGTATGTTGTTACAAGATATTGTCCAGCATGTCAAAGAAAGTAGGAAGTAGGGACTGTGACTGTGGAATCATTGCAAACAAAGTGAGTTGCTGGACAAAAACAAAATGATAGCTAGTGCACAATGAAGAGTGATTTGAATGTGATTTATAAGGACTGTAATTATGGCCAGGTTCATAGAGTTTTAGGCATTTGTGTAGGAATAGTTGAAGTGGATATGCCAATTCAGGATTTAGGTACCCAAGAGGAGAAAGTAATTGGTGTGGCACCAGTAGAAGTGTCAGCTAATCTACAGGGTGATAACTTTGACCAAAAGTGCAGTACATGAAGGTGGGAAGGAGTGGGTCAAAAACAAATCTGAATGACCTTCCAGGAGTTCCTCAATACATCAGAATAGGTAATAAGCAATGACAAATCTCTCCATGGTGTTATTCATTAGGGCTTAGTCTAGGCAGATGGGTCTGCTAGTGAGGTTTAGCTCCTAGTAAAATGCCCTTATCATCGAGTAAGAAAGGATATGAAATCAGGGACATAAATAAGTAGGATGGATGGGATCTTCACTAAAGCAGCCCACAGTAATTGTGGTAGCCTTAGCATCAGCTAGGTAGGAAAAAAGGCCTGAATAGACTGAAACTTGGGGGATAAGGTAGGAGATATGGTAAGCTTTCTTTGATATAAAAAAAAATCGGAGCAAGGGAAGGCTCTGAATTTTCAGAGAGCTCCATTCTATTATTGGTTCCCAATCTAGGCACCCAATTCAGCATGATTTGTGCAAGGATAAAAAAGGCATAGTAGAATGGGAAGGTGTCATTAAGTGAAAGGTGATGTTACATTTGAGTATTTATACCTAGACTCATAAGGGAGAAGTGCCCTGTTTGTGGCTAGAAAAGTGATGACGAAAGAGTAAGAAACAAAATGGTAAGTTCAAAAAGAAATCTAATGTAGAAAACTATATAATGAAAGCCAGAGTTTAACTTCTTGTTGTTTGCATGACAACTGACCAGAGTTATGTAGTTTTCCTAAGGACTTATTTCCTCATCTGTGAAATAGAAATAAAAGTACACAGCATATAAAAGTGTTTTGAAGAAAAAGAGAAAGAATCCATACATCTTAAACAGTACTTTTCCTGGAACTTACATTCTCAATGTATGTTAGCTGAACATAACATTATTATTTGTATTCCTCCCAACCAGCTAGAAGGAGAATGAAGATTAGTGCAGACTGGGTAAATATAATGCATTTTGTCTAATCTAGTACTGGTGCTATAATATGAACAGATCTGTATAGATCCTTTGCTTGGAAATGGATGGTCTGGGAGGTTCCTTGGAGTCCTGAAGTGCAACTGGTCAGCTCTGAGTATAAGTGGTTGACATCTTGGGAACTGTTCATGACCACTTAGGAAATCTCTGAGAAGACTGAGGGTTTCTCTACAGCTCTCCTCTTCTGAGCCCTCACTGGAATCCCCCTTAGCGCTCCAGTAATGACAAAGTAGTCCTTTTCTAGCACACGAAGTACTCTTATTGTAGTATGCACTTCCAAAGTCTTCCAGCCATTGCCCATTTCCTAGTTTCAAAGCCACTTCTACATATTTAGATATTTTCTACAGCAACATACATCACTTCTTGGTACTAATTTCTATTTTAGTCCATTTGGGTTGCTATGACAAAATACCTTAGACTGGAAAATCTATAAACAATAGAATTTTTTTTGCTCACACTTATGGAGGATGGGAAGTTCAAGATCAAGGTGCCAGCATATTTGGTGCCTGGTGAGGACTTGCTGTCTGCTACAAAGATGACACCTTCTAGCTATGTCCTCACATGGCAGAAGGGCAAAAGGAATGATCAAGTTCCCTCAGGCCTCTTTTGTAAGGACACTAATCTTAAACCATATTTAGAATCCTGCTGGTCAAGAAGTCTGGGAAATGCAATTCATAGAATTTCAGCTTCTAAAGAAAGAGGAAAACATAGAAGGAGATAAAAAAGCTTCCAAGGGCCAGACAATATTTGGAAAAGTCCCCTGGGTTTTAATCCCCTAACTTTTCTAATTCTTCTAAGTGCCTCATTCCCTACATCAAATATTTTCTGTTTGAAGTACCTACTGTGGTTTATCTTTTACTGATTGAATCTTCAGTGATGCCCACTCTCCCAGAGATTCTGATTGAATCTTTCTTATCCAAGTGGACTATGATTCATATTGTGAAAAACAATGCTTTTGAGGGGTTATTTACTTGATTTCAAAAGAAATAAAATCACATTCCATTTTTATGCTTACCTTGTTCTATTATCTATTTCAGCAGACTATTTCTTGTGCCTGGCTTATCCAGTAATTTCTTTGACAAGTATAAGTTGCACTAACCTACAGAAGAGCAGGATAGCATACCAGAGAAATTGCCCACTGACTCAGGTTATCCTGGGTAAATTACTGAACTACAGAAACCACATAAAGATATGTTATTAAGAGTTCAGCATTCCAAGCCTCTGAATTTGGTATTCAGCTCCACCAATTGTTGCTAGTCAAGAGTCCACATCCACTATTTCCAAATCTTAAGAGCCCTTTTTATTGTTGTATGAAATCCCCCTTTCAAATGTTGATTAGGAAGTAAACAAACAATTTTGCAAGTAAAACAAAATATATCTGTCGGCCTAGGGACTTATGGACCCAGGCCTAGGGACCACCGCTTTTTAACTCCCATTCCAGGACTACTAGGCTGGAGCCTGACAAGTTGAAAATAAGACAAACTATCTTTTGTCCTGAAATGGCTCTAGGCTATTAATAAGAGAAATATAAAGTAAAATTCAATACAATGAACAATATGCAACATCAGTACTTTTTCTTGGTTGTTAAAAAAAGAAAAAAATATATATATGTATATATATATAATATATATATATGTAAATACACCAGATACAGACATGTCATAGAAAGTTGAATTAATATTAAGCAGGGAAAAACAATTTACCTGAAGGAGGTGATGTATTATCTGGGTTTCAAGGGGCATAAAGTAGTTCATTAGGGCAGGTGCCTAATGTGGGGCAAAGGACATTTAAGGAAGAAAGAAGAATATGTACAATAACATTACACTGTGAAATAACATGGTCTTCAAGGGAATCTGTAAGAAGATTTAGTAGTGTTGAATCATAAAGTAAAAACAGAGCAAACATGTAGGGGCTGTGGAAATGGATGAGATCAAAGAGGTGAGGGGGGAGACAAATAGTGCAAAACTGTGTTCTTTGACTTTATCCAATAAGCAATAAAGAGCCAGTGATGAATGGCAGCAATATGGAAATAGATTGAAGGGACTGAGACCAGAGGAAGAGGGACCAGTGAGGTAGATGTGACAGTTCTGTCAAGACATGGTGAGAATTTGTAATACAGTAATGGAAGTGAGACTGGAAAAGAGAGCATACCCAAGAGAAACTTTTGCACTAATGCAGCAGGAGATGTGCCCACCAACAAGAAAATGGATGAGATATTGTACACATTGATAGTGAATAACTACAGCTACAGGTGACAACATGGATGAAACTTAGAAATAAAATATTGAGTGAAAGAAATAAGCCCCAGAATGCTACCCAGAAAAAGGTTTTTTGTGTGTGAATTTTTGAGAAATTTGAAAACAATCAAAACTGTATTTATGTGATAAGAATATAAGAGCAAAAAGAGCAAACAAACAAATAAATATAGATCAGGATATTGCTATTGTTCAGAAGGGAGGTGGGGAAAAAGAAGGTGAGGAAATTTAAATTATTAGTAACATTCTAGTTCTTCAATTGGGTGCTGGATTCATGAGATCTTATTGTAATTTGCATGGAAAGAGTGATGATAAACAGCCATTTAAGGGGTGATGAGGACCAACTAGTTATGACTAAAGATTCTGTTTATTTCTATTCTCTGTACTAAGAGCTATTAGAAAGTCCAGAGAAGGCCAGGTGCTGTGGCTCATGCTTTTAATTCTAGCACTCTAGGAGGCCGAGGCAGGTGTATCACTTGAGCTCGGGAGTTCTTGACCAGCCTGAGCCAGAATGTGACCTGGGGTGTTGTGGCCAGCAACTGTAGTCCCAATCACTTGGGAGGCTGAAACAAGAGGATCACTTGAGCCCAAAGTTTGAGGTTGCTGTGAATGATGATGTCACCAGCACTCTATGGAGGGTGACAAAGTGAGACTCTGTCTCAAAAAGGAAAAAAAAAAAAGGAAGTCAGGAGAAGATGTATTTTAGAGATATTTTAGAGGTGTAATCAATAGGTTGCCAGACATTCTTTTCCCCATTAAATTGGTTTTGGATTAGCTCCTCCAAAGGTAGACGCCTCACTGTGTGAAGCCCACGTGCTTCCACATCCCGCGCTTTTTGCCCTTTGCCCTTGGCCATCTTCTCTTCCCCTCCAAAGGGAGGCTGGGTGACGACAAACAGTTGGTGGAGGGGGAGGGCCCCCGCGTTCCTATTGGTGGACAGCGAGAATGAGGCTGGATCTGAAACGAGGAAAGGAGAGCGAAGGGGGCGGGGCTATTCGGAAGGTGGGGCTAAAGGAGCTTAACGGGAGCGAGGCGCAAGTGCAATTGTCCGCGCCTCGCTGCGATGGCGGCGGCGCCGAGCACAGTCACCCCGCTGGCTGCGGAGTCTTCCCCTCAGGAAGCTACCGTCTCTGCCGCCGCCACGTACACCCCTGCCTTCCCGCCTGCCGGTGGCTGTGGCGATGGCGGCGGCGGCTTTGGCGGCTCCACTATGGCGGCGGCGGGGAGGGGGGGCAGTAGTTTTAAAGTAGACACCCGCCCTTGCCTCAGAGAAGGTGAGTTCCCTTCCCGGGGTGCGGGGGCGGCCCCATCTCCTTCACTGCCTCTATTCAGCCGGTCCGAGGTCGGGCTGGGCGCGGTTCGCCACCGCCCCACCCCCCACCTGCTGTGGCGCAGTAAAGGCCAAGCTTGCCCCGCCCCGCCCCGCAGTACTAGCTCAGAGTTTGCAAGACGGACTGACCTGAGAGGGGCTTCCCTACCTCTCCTCTCAGCAAAGGATGGGGGTCCCCAGGCAAAGGAACTGCAGGTACTCATAAGGCAGGAGTCTGAAGGGAAAGAAAAAATACCACAAAATTGCTCTCCCAGCCAAGATGCTTCAGTGTGTTGTAGGAAGCTGAGGTGTAATGTGGGAAGGAAGAGGAGGTAAGGTAGAAGTGATGTGACTTAGTCCTGGAGAGGGAGGGGGACTGATAGCAGAGAGGGGTAGAAATAAAGGAGCAAAGGCCCCTTTGGTGAAATTCAGCGTCCTGCAGTGTAGAAACTCTCAGAGTATGGAGAGATGGGGCTAGAAATTTGGGGAGGTTAGAGTGTATAACTTGAGCTTTAAAGTAGGATCTATTGGATTTAGGAGGAGGGGTTCTACTGGCGAAAGAAGAGAGGAAGATAATGGGGCAGCAGATCAGATTTCAGGAATCACTTTGGAGAGTTTTCTTTGGCTATTTGAGGTTGCGACCTACTAAAGCAAGGTTTATGGGCCCATCTTTAAGGTGGTTTGGCTTTTAGTAAGTACTGTTGTACCTACCAACACATATTACTCCTAACATTAAAAGATATTTCTTGATTATGTCAATATAAGTGATATTTAGTTAACACGAAGTACTATATACTTGTAAACCGCCTACTAATAGCAAACTGTAAAATGTGCCATTGAAATGTATTTTAAAGCAATTTTGGAAATGTTCTTAGATGGTGGAGACAGGTTCCACTGCAGAAGATCTCAGTAAAGCATTTTGTCATAGTAAATTTCGTAATTAATTTCCAGTATTTGCTATGTTACCTTATGTTTCTAACTTGCCTCCAAAGAGAAAGATGGTAGACTCCAAAATAGAGTAAAATGATTTAAGTTCCTTTTTCTCAGTAGGACACTCCACTAAAATTACCTCAAAAAATAATTTCTTCTTCACATTCTTAACCTTTCACACCTTTCACTTTGGAGGAATGGCAAAGCAGAAAAAAATTCCTTACAATATTTGCTGTAGGCACATTATATAAATGCCACTTACTAAATATGCAAGTTAGACATACACTGTTAATATGATGATGTTTCATTTATCAACTCTCTTACTAAAGGCAAACTTTAAAAGACTCTAGTGCAGTGGTTCTCAACCTTTCTAATACCACGACCCTTTTTGAAAAGTTCCAATAGATTGAGGAACCGCTGCTCTAGTGTCTTCTGTCAGCCTAGATTTGTATCATTGTTCTGGCACGAAAACATAAATTCTTCTGGATTTTTAGTTTTGATATAAAGATTTCTGTCCATAACCAGCCAGTAGGCAAGAGCAGTTTTATAGACATTAAAATCACAATTCAATTTAGCTTTCATGGCCTAGTCACAGTAAGGTTTAGAAGTAGTATCTCATGGAAAAAATGGCTTTTTGCCTGGCTCTATAATTGTTTTGGTTGCAGTATCTTTGCATATATGCAGATATCAAAGGCTTTAAGAGATTTAAGTTCAAAAGTAGCAGGGATAAGATTTAAGTTCAAAAGCAGCAAGAATAGCTATTATATTGATCAGCAGTAAAATGAGAACCCTGGTGTAGGAGTCTGTTATAATAATGAACATAATTCTGTTCTGTTGCTAATTAACACACGAGACATTGTCACCCTGAACAGGTCACAGGCTTCCTGGATTTAGGTTTTGATACTTCTGAAATAGGGGAGTTGCACTAGCGAAACTATGAGGTTGATTTTAGATCTGTAAGAACCAAAGAACCATGATTTTCCAGTTCTGGTTGATACTCTTTCAGTGGCATCCATGGCTGTGCACTAGAAGAGTAATTCATAAATCATAAAAACCTTGACTGATATTTATCAACTGACACCCAGTGAGTAATGAAAGATGTGTGGACTTAGTGTTGAGACAAATTTACTAGGATTTGAAAAACAAATATAATTGTTACCTAAAAATTATTTAATTTTAGCTAAATATCCTTCATTAATCATTCATCCAAACTAAAATTCTCTTACCTTTTCACTGAACACAGGGTAATTTTTTGATGTATCACACTGTCCAAAACACTGTTAGTCCTCAAAATAATTCTGTTTAGATATTTATAAAGGCCAGGAACGATTCCCAGTTATGATAGTGGATAAAGGAGAAGAGAAAAATATTGCTTGGTGGTGTGCCATTATCTTTTGATTACTTGTTTTTTCTAAGTCTTAGTTAGGAGATTGCTGTAGAAGATGTCAAAGAATTGTCAAGATTCAATTATCACAAATCCACTCCTGATAGGACCACTAAAAGTTGTTTGAAAAAGCATTCATTGATCCATTTTCAAAGGTAGCGAACACTCTTGAGCATCTCATGTGTCTTGGTGTTGGTAACAAGCAAATGTCAGTGGAAATTAGAAATTGCCAAGCAGGAAATATTAGAAGCTTTCAAAGATTACAAATGGGATATTGAGCAATAAAAACAAAACAAACAAGATAAATGCCAAGTGGAGGGAAGAAATGCCACATGAAAAGACACATACACACTCAGAATTCTAAGGGGAGTCACGAGATTTTGATACTTCATATTTCATTAAGTGAAGTTTTTCAAAAATGTTTAAAGGCTCAAAAGTGAATTTTCATCCAGTATTGATGTTCTGGTATACTCATAGTAAAAACCAAAACAAAAGTAAACAAAAATTCTTGTTTATTTGCCTCTTCCCATTAAGAAAAAAAAATACCAAATAGATTCTCTTATAGATTGGCGTACCTTCAGATTTTTAATTTAGTTATTAATCCATTTAAATTGCAATTACCTAACAAAGCTGAGAGGTTTGGGATGGAAAATGAGAGGTTACTTCAAAACATGAACAAAAGGAAGTGGGTCCAGATTCTGTGAGGGCAACGTGGCCTTTATGTACTCAGATGCAAGCCGGCTAAGTTCTAAAAAGAAGGCAGAACCTGGGTTAAGGCGGGGTGGGAATATAAGAGTTGGGGTAGGGGTAGCAATTGGCACACTCATTCCTTCCTAGGCAGGACTTTCACCCATTCGTTATTTCCTGGGTAGGACATAGGAGAGTTTTATTTGGGCAGGTCCCTACATTCATTCAGTAAAGTGTCAGTTCAAATGACTGTAAGTCCACCATAAGAAAATTAAAATTAACCTTTCATTTATTCAGAAATAATTTATTGAACACCTGTATATGTGTGTGCCAGCACTATGCTTAGTGTTGAGAATATACATTCAAATTGGGTACAGCTATACTAAAGAGCTCAGTAGAAATGCATGATAGAAAAATTATAAAATAAATAGGTGGGGAAAATGCAGTTTTGCATATAACCAGTCAGACTCTTGAACTATCAGGACCATTCTTTTGCTTATTGTAAATCTGTGCCATGTAGGCACACTAAAGTATGTTATATTGTAAATCTAATGTTGGTATCTGGGAAGAATTATTAGTAAGCTGTTAGAATTAAGATTTTTCCTCTGTCTTTGGTAGACTAAGAATATTTGGAGAAAGATTAGTGACTGTATTTTAGTTTGGGACCCTTTTTCTTTATTAGCTATCAAGTGTGTTAAAATACTAAACTTGTTGCAAAGAGGAACTTAAGCATTCCCTTTGCTATATTCATTACATACCTGTTAGGGTAAGAACTTTGATATTTTTCCATATGAAACCAGTTTTGCACATCCATTCTCATTTGCTAACTTATTGAGATTAATGGCGTGTATTTGTTGGCTTTCTGATGCAAAATACTTATCAAGGGATCAAATAAATTAATAGATTCCCTTAATGACTTTACAAGCCTGACTCCAGTGCTCACTGGCCACTAAGTGCTTCTCATTATGAAGGTAAAGGACTTAGTTTAAATAAAGACAGTGTAAATATTTACCATATAACTACTATTCCAAATGATGTTGTTAATTCTGTTGTAATTTGTAATTGTTAGCGTGCCTTAGGAGATCATTCATTACTTCTTTGTTTGTGATAATCTGTGTAAATAGTTAAAACTTGCCAAACTTTTAAATCAGGTACTAATCTTGTAACCTGGAAAACTAAGGATACTAGATGGCCTTATAGTTCTGAGTATTCATCATGCAGATGTGTACACATTTGCATTTCTATCACAACTATTGTTCAAGAACATGTAAATGAGTGTTAACTTTAGAGGAAAAAGAGTTAAAATGCTTTTCCCAGTCCCCTGTAACTTACCACTGTGTTTTACTTATTCTTTCTTAAGATTATGATGGTATTAAAAGATTACAAAGGTTAAGTCAGTTTTTTCTTTAATACCCTGTGTAATCAGGAACGTTTGGAGGAGGTTTTCTCTAAAATTGTAATCATGGCGAATACAGTAGTGCACTCTTTTCACCATTAAAATGATTATTTCTCAGATTTTATAATGCCTGACTTTAAATCTGTGACTAAGAATATTTATGTTTACATTATAGCAGTCATTCCTTCATAGGTTGGCTCCATTTTTGTCACTTTATTAAAATAGGATATACAGAGCCATCACGCCTGTAATCCTAGCACTTGGGAGGCTGAGGCAGGAGGATTGCCTGAGGTCACAGGTTTAAGACCCTCCTGAGCCAGCTCAAGACTCCACCTTAAAAATAGTCAAGCGTTGTGGTGGGTACCTGTAGTCCCAGCTACTTGGGAGGCTGAGGCAAGAGGATCGCTTGAGCCCAAGAGTTTGAGGTTGCTGTGAGCTATGATGCTACAGCACTATACCAAGGGCAACAGTGTGAAACTCTGTCTCAAGAAAAAAAAAAAGGATATACAAAGAGTTCTTTAAAATGCTAGATTTTTTGCATCAAGCTCAGCTAGACTGTGAAATTCCTACTTCAGTAAAGCATTAATACAGCTAATATGAAGTTTTTGCCATAAACATCTGCTGGGTTGTCCTGAGGAGGAAATTTGTTGTCTTGTGCAACTAAATCTAATTGTCATTTCTCAAATGCAAGTAAGACTCATTTTATTAGATATAGCCAGCTATATCTGTCTCTTAATTTGAAGAGCTTAAATTTCTTATCAAGGCAATCAAAGAACATTTAATTGGAATAAACAGAAAATTCTCTTGCCTAGAGGTGACAACATAAGATATTCTGGTTCCTTTCCTCTGTGATCCTGTATGGTTTGGTTTAGAATTCCATATGTAAGGGTAGACTAAATTCATTATTCTATTTTGATTCAAGCCATAAATTTTAAGTTTTGTCACAAAAATATATTTATAATCTTAAATTGCCTTGTGTTATCTGGTAGCATTAGTCAGGAAGAACTTCGAAATATGATGATTTGGATTTCACACACAATTGCATTTTTGGATATAGAAGTTCATAGTATTTTACTTTCATATAATAGTGCAGCTGTCACCATCAAAGTAGCTAAAAAGTAAATTTTTGTCAAGTGAATCTCTGCTTTTTTAATCATAGAAGGCACATATTCTGGTACAAGGTGAATTGAATATTTTTCTGTTAATATAGGGGATTTTAGTAGTGCCCAAGTCCATAGAATGTAAGCTATTACTATATATTTTACTGACTTAAAAACATCCCTCTGTTGTTAATTCTCTCCCCAAACTGCTGGAATTTATTTATGGGCCAAATCTACCTGAATTAGAATCTTTCTTAAAATTTTAGTCCCCTCAATCTTTTATTTCCTATAACCTCTCTGGCCTTCAGCTTTCTCGTTTATGAAATGAAGACATTGGACTAAATTGGTTCTAAACTGGAAGCAATTTCACCTCCCTGGGGACACTTGGGATTGTGTGAAGATATTTTTGGTTTTCACAACTAGAGAATGCTACTAGTTTCTAATTGGTTGACACCAAAGGTTCTGCCAGGTACCCTACAATGCATATGACAGGCTCTCACAGTAATTATCTGCTCAAAGTGACAATAGTACCAAGATTGACAAACCCTGGACCAAATGATCTCTAAAATAACCCTGGTCTAAAATAAAATGGTTGTATATGATATTAAGTAAAAAGTTCAAAGCTTCTGGATCAGTAAATAAGCATATCTTACTGAGTTTCTGTATGTATTAAAGATGCTTACATTTTAATTTCATTTAATATTTACCAAATCCTGGAAATTAGTAATTACACATTGTATCTCTGTACTTTTTAGGTGAAAAAAATGGTTCATGATAGCTAAATGATTTTCTCAAAATTATATAATTCTAGGTATAGATGGGACTTGAATCTGTTTGACCAACTTAGTATCTTTTTTTCCCTATATCAGTGCTACAGGTCATAGTTTTTCTCCCCATCCCAAATTATTTTGGAAGTTTTATTATCTCAGGTCATATAAACATTTCTTGTAAGAGGGGAAAAAAGTGGTAAAACACTTTGATTAAGAGAAAATTGAGGCTTGGAGCCTGTAGCTCAGCGGCTATGGCACCAGCCACATACGTTGGAGTTGGCGAGTTTGAATCCAGCCCAGGCCTGCCAAACAATGACAACTGCAACCAAAAAATAGCCGGGTGTTATGGCGGGCACCTGTAGTCCCAGCTACTTGGGAGGCTGAGGCAAGAGAATTGCTTAAGCCCAAGAGTTTGAG
>NW_003852663.1:1139213-1142992 GCF_000181295.1 Otolemur garnettii | reverse complement strand
AAAAAAAATTGAAGCCACACTTAAATGTAATCAACTACATGAACTCTCTTATCAGATCTCATTTATAATACGTCACAAAATCTCTTCAATTTCAAGTAACAAAGTGTTATTCAAATGAGGATTGCCTATGTCATGGTAGCAAAACAGCCATCACTTGCTCATGCCATTTACTCTGAGTAAGAGATTGACTCTACAGAGCAATTGTCTTTCATGCTATGGTTCAGGGAAAAGGTACTTTAATCTTTTATTTTTTCCATATTTAATTTAACTTTATTACTTGGTAAAATATAGATACCATAAAATTTGCCATTTTAAGTATACAATTCAGTGGTGTTAAGTATGTTCACATTGTCAGGTAACCATTCATCATTATCTATATCCAGAACTTTTTCATCATCTTGAACTGAAACTCTGTATCTGTCAGTCATAGTTTTTGTTATATGACCTAATTTCTCTACTCTGAAGAACTTTCTTATGTGTCTAATACCTGAAAAGTAACATATATTTAAAAATTATGCTTAATTTGTTAACAGCTGACAACCTGAGGAAATAACGGCTTATTAGGACAACAAAGGGATAGCATAACAAAGCAATCTTACCCCTTTATACTCTGAGTATAAATGGAATTGTCCATTAAACATTGTTTCTATTCTTTTTCATATCCTATTATTTTAAGCTCTCTGTTATCAGGTTTAGGTTTTCTTCCCCTTTTGAACCTAGTTTGTGACAATATTTTCTTATTTCTCATCACTTTATTTATGTTAAAATGCAGAAAATGGTATTGGCACCAGAAATTCCTGTGTATTTTAAAGACAGTATATTCCAGCCCATATTTGAGAATATACCATTGTGTCATTAAGATCTCACTACTAAATTTCACTAAAATAGGCTTTGATTCTGAGCATAAAACCTTGCTCCTCTATATATCTTGTCTAAGTTTATAATGGCATACAAAATTCAGATATACCAGGGAATGAATAACAGTTGAGAAGTATCATGTTAGAAATACTAAAACATCTGCCTAAGATTAACCAGGAGGTACTTACCATGTTCACAGATTATTTTTATAGATAAGAGACTTTGCAACATTAATTTGATATTCTAACATGTAATTCTAGCTCTCCTAACTCTTACTGAATTCAGTTGAAAGATACAAGATCATTTGCTATGAATTTATTGGGGGAGAACTGATTTATTTATACCTAATCATAAATATTACTTAAAAAATTTCTTTTTAACACTAGGTATAATGACTAACACATTATACGTCATATAAAAATGCCATGTGGATTTTTGAAACGAAAAATTTTGGAGAGAACAAGATTTAGAGTTAGGACATAGGCAAGGAAATGAAGATAATGGAGGAGTAGGGGAAGAAATATTGGGACTCTTTGATTTTTTTTTTTAGGCACTTCAATGTTTGTACAGCTGCTGATTAAGGTTATCCAGCCTTTTTTCTTCTCTGCCACACGTTGGACGAAGAACTGTCTTGGGCCACACATTAAGTTCACGAACACTAACAAAAGCTAATGAGCCAAAATAAAGTCCATGTATAATTTTCACAATATCTGACACCTTAGATGAGCAAAGCAGTCCTCACATAATACACATGTAGCAGATCACAGGTTGGATACCCCTGCTTGAGTCTTATTTGTAAGTGGCTAATATATTTGGGTGCTCTGTTAAGTACCCCGCCAAAAATTTCCTTCTATGTGTATTCCTGTCTAAAATACAAATTTTTCCCATTGATCACCGTCAACTTCATATAAAGTCATTTACAAAGGATACTTTAGAAATAGAAATCTGAAAGGCTGACGTATATCCTTAGTCATACCTTAGTTAATAGTGGGTAACAACTGTAATGCAGTCATTGGTTCTAGTGCTTTTTATACCTCTTAACTTTTTGGAATCAACATTCAGTATAAACCTATATTTAGGAACCAGCCAATAAAAATACATTTGTATTGTAATCAGTTAAGGAAGAAAAAAAAAGAGTATAAAGAAGAATATGAAAGAGAAGATAGAAGTCCTCAAGATTTTTCAGATGTGCTAAGTTCCAGTTGCCAGAACATTTACTTTACTTCCTGGCTTGTAGTGAATGCTCAGCAAACATTAATTCTTGTTCCAACCACTTTCCTTACAGCCAAGGTATCTGCTCACCTGACCTTGGGTTTAATAGTTACTCCCTGAGATTGACCTTCCCTCTAGGCCAGCGGTTCTTTGGGGGTCGAATGACTCTTTCACAGGGGTCACCTAAATACATCCTGCATATCCGATATTTACATTATGATTCATAACAGTAGCAAAATTACAGTTATGATGTAGCAACAAAAATAATTTTATGGTTGCGGGTCACCACAACATGAGGAACTGTATTGAAGGGTCGCAGCATTAGGAAGGTTGAGAACCACTGCTCTAGGCATTCCACTCTGAGAGAGGCTGAAAAACACCTGTACTATTACCAGTTTCCTCTCCTACTTTTGGAAGTGGCTATAGACCATTTATTTCTGGGAGTCCAAAAACCGTGTCTCAAATACTAGGAGTGAAGGTAGGGTAGGTCTCTAGAGACACATTTATTTACCATTTATTGTGAATCAGACATGTTCCTTACGTATGCCAAACCTTCCTTCCAAGAGGAAATGTTTCATTCAAAATTTTGGCCTTGCTTCTCAACTTGTCGGCGCTTGATTGAGGAGCGTGGCAGTTCTACTTCCCGTGCTGGGACCCTTTCTGGCTGTAATCACGGAAGAAGACTTAGGCCCCGCTGCTTCAGTTCTCTTGTTTCTTCAGCCCATTCTTCACTGTTGGAGCCCAGAGTGCAGGAGGCATGAAAGCTATTTAAAAAAAAAAAAAAATTGGCCTCTATAAGAACTGTCATGGAAATTTGGAGGGGGGGGACTTTGATTTGAAGCCGGGTTCTGAAACTAGCTATGTAATATAGGCCAAACTGCTTAACTTCTCCAAGCCTCCTCAGGTATCACTTTTGATCATCACATTCATGTCAAATTTAGGGGAAATACAACCTGAGGAAAATTTGGCTATATAGATTTGCCTCTGAAATACACCCATTGTGTAACTTTGTTCTCAGTGGAAAGCCACCTTCCCTAAGCTTCATGGCAACAGATTCAAGCCAAAAAGATTTTGAAAGGCTGGAATGATTGGTTGAATCTAGGTAAAATTTAAATAGAACAAGTGTAAGCGTGTATTGGGTCTGTTTTGGGATTCAGAAAAGTTCCTATCTGTATAACTGTCTGGAGGGACATAGTTTAACCAGCTCCAGGTGAAAAACAACCAGGTATTTTAGTCAGAAGTTAACTGAGCACGAGTCAGCAGTATGACATGACCACCAAAAGGTGAAGCCATGAATGCTACGTTAATAGAAGGTAAATATTCAAAATTAGGAATTAAATATACTTAACATTACTGAACTGTACATTTAAAAATGAGATAGTAAATTTTATTTTATGTATTTTTCAGCACAATTTAAAAAAATAAGAGAGTAATCCCATTATGCCTTTTTGTTAATGTGACATTATTAAGGTCATTCTGTTCATAGGGATTTAGGCAAACTAATAAGAGGACTAGAAATCATGCCATACGGAGGAACTGGGATTAATTCACAAAAGGACTAAAGAGGGAAGGAAGGAATAAATCCATAATAACTTTTAAAATATTGAAAGATTGTGGGGTGGTGCCTGTGGCTCAAAGGAGTAGGGCACCGGCCCCATATGCTGGAGGTGGCGGGTTCAAGCCCAGCCCTGTCCAAAAACTGCAAAAAA
>NW_003852663.1:1137700-1138950 GCF_000181295.1 Otolemur garnettii | reverse complement strand
TTTTTTTTTTCAAAAATCTCTTCAGGTTAGAATAAGTATAATTTAGCTTGGTAAGGACTATTCTAAGTGATAGGACCCTTACATCAGTCACTTTAGTCACCGAACATATACTGGACAGCTAGAATGTGTAACGATCTCAGCCTGCCTTATAGGGCAGTGATTCCCATCATAGTTGATCATCAGAATCACTTGTGTATGAATTGAACCACCCACAGTGATGTTGGGTTTAATTCATCAGGTATGGTTTTGAAAATCTGTGCATGTGAATTTGATATAAACCCCTGATTAAGAGTGACTTTTATGTGAGGATTTGTACCTGAAAATTTGAGAAGATTTAAGCATACTGGAATTAAGAGAGCACATTATTTAGAGAAAATTAAGGTAAGTTCTTTTAAGTACATTTTAAATGTGAATCATTACTGCAATATTTTTTCTTTCTTTCTTTCTTTTTTTTTTTTTTTTTGAGACAGAGTCTCACTTTGTTGCCCTTATTCAGGGTCTGTGGCATCATAGCTCGCAGCAAGCTCAAACTCTTGGGCTTAAGCAATTCTTTTGCCTCAGACTCCCAAGAAGCTGGGACTACAGGTGCCTGCTACAGTGTCCCACTATTTTTAGAGAGGGTCTTGCTCTGGCTCAGGCTGGTCTCCAAACCCTGAGCTCAGCCAATCTACCCACCTTTGCCTCCCAGAGCACTAAGATTACAGGCATGAGCCACCACGCCCACAGGGAACTTTTTATAAATATACATTTTTCAGCTCCATCCAAGAACTACTAAATCAGAAATTCTGGGGATAGAGTCCAGTAATTGCTTTTAAAATCCTCCAAATGATTCAGATACCCATTGAAGTTTGAGAATCCCTACTCTAGGAAGACACATTTCAGTTCAATGTAGGCCACTAAAAAGTAGTGGTTGTCAACCCTCAGTATGCAACAGAATAATTTAGGAAGCTTTACTAAACAAAACAAACAATGAACTGTACCTGAGAATCTCAGAAATTCTAATTACTTGGTCTGGGGTGGAGCCTGGGCATTGGTATGTTTTAAATGGTGATTCTAATATGGGCCGGGGTTGAGAATTACCAGAGTGAAAGGCTGAACTAGATCACTAGATTGACTCTTTAAGAGATTACAACACAGGTTGCTGGGGAGCCTGTTTAAAAACTGATTTCTTGGGCCCCAACTCTCTTTAGAAATCGAAATTGATTTGAAAAGTAGTGCCAAAAAATACTTACATTTAATCTTTTTTTTTT